>NW_009201297.1:18603-46037 GCF_000690835.1 Fulmarus glacialis
GTGCCAACCAAGAGAATAGGGTTCAAGACTTACTTGGCCAAAAAGAGAAAGCAAGAGGGGTTCTTTAACCTATTTACTATGGCACTGGCTTAGCAAACAGGAGTCCTGTGCTCTGGTTCCTTTGCCAACGACTGTTTCTGTCTTTGGTTCAGTAACTACTTAAAATACACACACGGTCTAAAGACCTGGGCTAAGGTGCTTTCCCTGCCGCTCTCCCTCCCAAGGAACCCCCTGTTGCCTCACCTACAGAATCACACACTTGCTGTTTCTCCAACACAGGACCAGTAGGGTTTTTTGCAGATTGCCCTAACGTTGTTATGACAGCAATGAACGTTGGCACTGGGAACTGATTTTAAGCTTGTTGAGCGGGCAGCCCCCAAAGGAGAGGGGGCCTGGCTGCCTCTGAAACTCAGGAAGAAGTTGGCCATGTCTCCTACATCCCGAGGGAGCGCTCTGGGAAATGGATTATTATTCGACAAGGGAGGGAGGCACACTACATGGTAACACACGACAGCAGATGCTGCTGCTGAGTCTTGCGTGGAGCTGGGGCCAGCAAGGGCATTCAGAGAACGCTTACCTGAGCACCCACACTGGGAGACGCTGGTACCGGGTCCTGGCTGGGCTTAGGCAAGAAAGAGTTGCTAAATTTCAGGCCTTGAGTAACACGGAGATGGTTTGAGGCCCAGGGGAAGGATGAATGTTGTACTCTGTGGGAGCTTAGGCTACCCAGGGGTGAGTCTGCTTATCTGAGCCCCCAAAAACAAGGGAGCCAGTTAAATCTAGCTGATTAGAAACGATGAGCTGATGGTAGTGACTAATCCCCACTTCGGCACCTACACATCACAAATAGGATCATCTGAACAAACATAGATATCTGAGCCATTTGGGCCAGGCTCTTCTTTAAGTTTCATGACAAGAAAGAAGCAATACTCTTGGGTGATTCATCTGATCTGCTAAGGATGGCCAAAAAGCACCTGTTTTTTCTGCTGATTATAAAAGGAGCCTGTGGTGAGTAGCTCACATATAGGCATTGACATTTAGCCAAACTGATACTGTGCAGGTGCTTGGATGAGCATGGTACACCTATTTTAAAACAAGGACTGTGGTGCTGCATTTTGCATAATGTCCCACCACTCAAGTAGGACACTTACCAAGCTCAAAGAGCACCCAGATCAGGCCACCCAGGGTGACTTGAGCACTGTGCTGCCTGGTTTCTGGTCTCACATGGGAATACAGCCCCAGCAACTCAGAGCAGGATGTCTGTGTGGAAGTTTGAGGAAGTTTTCAGCAAAAAAATAGCCAACTGGAAGGTGAACACAACACCCATTTTCGGGTGTCACGGGAACACTCGATGGTTTGAGAGCCTTCTATTGGCACACACTCATTCGATGCACGTTGGAGGCGCCCACAGCAGTGTGCTTCCCCAGGTGGGTTCAGAACTGAATCACACCAGCATTTGGGATGGATCTTCAGTTTTATTTCCTCCAAAAGGAACTGAGGTCCGGTGCACAACAACTGCTGTGGGAAACCAATCACATTTAGTAAATGGAGAGGGTTTGCTTCAAAACTATTTCTCCAAATTGCTAATTTAGACTTAGACAATGAGGAGCAAGTTCCAAAGGTAGCAAAAGTGATACTCAAACTAAGACACCTGAGGTCACATTTTTGTTTCTCAGATTGACTCTGTGAAATCAGGAGTTTACTGAAGCTGCTATTGGGTGAGGTTGTTACACAGAAGCTCAAAGCAGACTATCCTAACCATTCCTTTAAATACATGAAGCTTTGGATTATGCTTTAATCCAAGACTTGAGTCAGTTCTTAGGTTATCCAAACTATGCTACTGTTAACTTCACTAGCAGCTTCCAACTGTTAAGTTTCTTAAATTATTAACAGAGAGGCCATAGAGGTAGAAAAGATAGACTTACCTTTCCAGGAGCACTCCCGAAACACAGAATGCTGTCTACACTTCAGGCAAAGTTTTCTAGGCTCTGATCCAAATCTGTGAGAGCATGTTACCAGGAGTCCAATAAAGCAACCAATTTCCTCAACTGAACTAGGATGTTACAAGCAGAGAAAATACTTCATATACAAACAAACCATCAAAGTGTAAAGATTAAAGCACACAGTTTTTACAAGATGAAAGAAACTTTAACAGACATTATTCTAGCAGCAGGTCAGCTAGGTCAGACCAGGATGTTAGATCCTGCAATCCATGAGGAATTTTAAGGAGCAAAGAACCAGACATTACTGAAGATGACTCACTTGTATACGAATAAAGAACAACAGAACTGGTCCACCTCTGTGCTCCATCAAAAGTCAATTCACATTTAAAAAATACATAGTTCAAAAAAAAAAATTAAAAAAGGCTTACAGGTAAAAGCAAGAGAATCAACCAGAGATTGGAAAACCAACATTTCTGGAATTGCTATTCAGAATGAACTTCCAACTGAGGCAACATAGACATTTTCTTTGGATATCTAATAGACGCTTATGTAAATATTTTGAGTTATTTTAGGGGAATTACACAAATATGAACCTCCTACACAGTAGAAAATAGATTCTTTTCATATCCTTATTTTAGAGGAGTCCTTAATTCATTTCGCCCTGTCAGCACATGGTAGTTAACAATTCAGATGCAGTTGAATACCTGAAAAATCTAGACAGTACTGAGAACCTGATACAGGGAGAAATATCTGAGACACTAAGTTCATTGCCATCAAAAATATAAAGGCTGCTAATTGGGAAAATGAGTGAAATCCTTGAACAAAGCACTGACCATGTCAACAGTGGGGACAGGGTGAAGTGGTAAGAGGAAGAGTTTGTCTGGAAGTTATCACAGAGCTAACAACTACCAATTCACTACGCTAGCAGGGAAAAACTAAGCACTATGTGGGATAAAATGCTGAGGCACAGAAATATATCACTACTGTCATGAAGATGACCAAGTGAAGGAGCCTCCTCCTGCCTGTGTGCAAGGATGAGGTGTTATTCAGTGCAGAATAACAGGTACAGAAAGGATTATATTGATTGTTTGCTTCCCTGTCATGTTGCAGTGAGCGAGTTTCCCCAGGATGCTGGAGGAGGCCACGTGCTCTCCCAAGGGCAATGTTACTCCGATTCCCTCCTTGATCCACCTTACTCCCTTTCTCAGCAAATTTTAGTCACCTCACATACACAAACAGTGAAGTTGAGGGAAATGAGCTTCAGCCAGTCCCACATAGGTTTCCACAGCCCCTGTTCACTTCTGTGGTGATCTGGCTTCACTGCCAGCTGTAGCCAAGCTGACTCAGAAGTCCTGTATGCTGTAATTACGCTCCCTACTGTCATCAAGACACACACAGAGTTTGGGGAGAACCTTTCATTTGCATTGCTATGGTAACTGTAACATAGCTCCCACGAAGAAGTTAGCTCAGGTTGGTAAGTCACTTGTTGCTCATATACTTGATCCTCCCTTAACCTCCTCCACACCCTTTTGGGCAGCAAGCCCCTGCCCTTGCGGTCACTGCCAACCCGTGTTTTCTTTCTTGAAAACTTCCTTTAGCTTGGGGCTGCAATTCCTGCTTACACAGGTTCTTGCAGAGAATTGAGCCTCTACTTTTAAGCTGTTGCTCAAAACCTCCAGTGTTTCAAGCTGGTGCTCAAAACCATCTTCCTGGCAAGCTAGGGCTTAGGTGCCTGCAGAGGAATTTAGGAGAATCATGCCTGAGTCCCATGAATCCCAGGTGACAGTAAGCCCTCTTCGGTACCACCCTGTAATCAACAAAGTCACACTTTGTGGATATGAATATGGCATCACTTCAGTGGTTTCAGAAAAACAGCAAGCTAGTGCAGGATATGGCTCACCCTTCCACAAGTACTCCCTAATGAGGAATAGTCTGGTTGGCCAAGCAAATCCTCCTCAGTGTCTCAGGATTACATTCAACCTCTGCAGGCGTTATATTAGCACATGAAGGTTATCTCTCCAAGCTGCTAAATAAACTAGGAAAGAAACCTCAGCTTCAAGGTAGTACATGTTAAAGTATGTTAAGCAGATGCTAACGGACTTCATGTATAAAGCTTACAGTGAAACAGGAACCTATGCTGCTGAGATGCAATACTTGACTAGAAATATACAGTAAGATACAGCTCTGTCCACAGTACCAGTTAAGTGCAATACCTACCCCACAGTGACATTCAAACTTGGATGCTGCTCCCCTTGGTTACTTGGGAAGACAGACGCCATCACTCTGAACGTCCCCCCTTCCTTCTTCTTCCCCAGCTTTATATGCTGAGCATGACATCATATGGTATGGAATATCCCTTTGGTCAGTTGGGGTCAGCTGTCCCGGCTGTGTCCCCTCCCAACTTCTTGTGCACCCCCAGCCTACTCGCTGGTGGGGTGGGAAGCAGAAAAGACCTTGACTCTGTGTAAGCTGCTCAGCAGTAACGAAAACATCCTTGTGTTATCAACACTGTTTTCAGCACAATCTAGCTTCTATGAAGAAAATTAACTCTATCCCAGCCAAAACCAGTACACTCTCAGTCCTTCCTCACAGGAGGGATGCTCCAGTCCTTTAATCACCTTAGTGGCCCTTTGCTGAACTCCCTCCAGTATGCCCATGTATCTCTTGTACTGGGCAGCCCAGAACTGGACACAGCACTCCAGGTGTGGCCTCACCAGGACTGAACAGAGGGGAAGGATCACCTCTCTCGACCTGCTGGCAACACTCCTAATGCAGCCCAGGATTTGGCTCGAAAAGGCTCATTTGCCTTCTTCCATTCTGGAAATGGCATGCTGCTGCTTCTGTCAGCTCAAACAGGAGATGGATCCCTTGTGGCAGTGATGCTTTTGTCTCCAGGATACTGCTTTGTGTAGCACAGTTAGCAGGAAGAGGATTGGTAAGGGCGCTGGGAGATCAACGTGCTGCTTCCAGCTTCACTCCAGGTTGTATGTCTTTTTGTCCCCTCAGTTTTTTGGATAAATCACAGCTTCTCACAGACAGTACAACTGGGACATGATTAAATGAAAAACTCCCTCCTTGACACCATAGTTCACAATTGGCACCATGATTCTTTAACACAGTAGCTAAACACGTCTGAATAACACAATTTAATATATTTGAAAATACATTTGCACATTACAGACAATCTTAGGACATACTTCACCTTTCACAAACCAGTGGCCAGTGTCTCTCATTGGGGAAGACATACAGTGACACCAATTCTGTCAATACCTGCTATTTCTAAGGCACGCATTTGCAAACCACTTTAGAAAAATTTAGGAATACATTTTATATTTCATTACTATTAAAGCTTCTTTTAGTGAAGAGATAAATTGGCTGTGTAACCTGAGATTTTCTAAAGCAATGCAAAGCTCTCAAACTTACTCTTTTACAAAGCTGTAGTAAGGGACATGGCACTTTTTATTTCTGTGCACATATTTACCTTTTGATGAATTAAAAAAGCCACTTTGCCCAAAACCAAAATGAAACACAAAGCTCAAAATTCAGAAGTTTTCTTTACAGGAAAGGGTGCCTCAGGTATTTGGAGTCCGTCAGTTACATCGCCCAGGTCCAGCTTCTGTGACAGGTCTGATGATGCCACATTGCTAATGGGATCCAGCCTTAAACACAGCATAGCACCTCTCGCCTTCCCCTTCTGTCTCAGTGATTCAGGCATTAGTCCTGGCTTTGCAGGGCTGCCTGCAATTGTCGTGCAGTGGAATAATTTGTGATTTCTAAATTAAAATACATCATTCTATTCTATTGGGGAATGAATGCCATGACCATGGAGTGGTCACTGGATGAGGGAAAACAAGGGTGAACCTTAATTCACCTTTATACTCATTTATTGAAATTAACTGAGTGTTGCACGGCTGGAGCCCAGATAATGCTCCAGGTTTATGACTGGTTCTTCTACAACTTTCTTACAAGTGTTCAAATTACATTTTAACATATGAGTGTATTTACTTTCTCTCTTACAAAATACAAATATAAAACTGCCTTCTAACACCACTTCTGTAATTTTGTAAGTCAGAATTACATTCAGTATTATCAGACTTTCAGGAGAAATAGAGCAAATGAACTTTTGTAAAGTGAAATCACTTATAAAAGCAAAGTGAAAAGACTTGTATTCAACATCAATTATTATAATCACAAAGAGCTGAAATACAGCAACAATTTCTCATTTGTACATATTGAACAGCAAAAAAGTAAAAAAATATATATATACAACAAGCTTAATAGGGAAACAAACCTGAAACAGTTCTCTACTGCTCATGGATAAGACAACTTTCCCTTAAATTTTTTAGTGCATTCCCTCTCATTCACAAGAACTAATGCATTTTATCTTCCTTTTCTAAGGCGAACTGAAAACAATCAAATCTTCCTTCAAATCAAGAACAGTTGTGAACTAGTGAATTAATACCTATTCACCTGAGATCACTATGAAATATAGGACAAGATCAATAATGATTAACAGCTAAGGTGCACAACTATTTTGTCATTTTTAAAGAGAAACAGCATTTATACAGAACAGTTTTTACTACAGGACAGTAAAACTGCCATCTGTAAAGAGAATTATTGAAAACAGTATAGGAGGAAACACTATGAGGACCATAAGCAGCTTACTCTTCTACTTTCTTCTATTCAATATTGTCCTGTTCCCAACTTTCTGTAACACAAAAAGAGGGAGGGGAAGGAAGAATAAATGGAAAAAAATTAATGATTAAAAATAGTTCTTCTGTAACTCAGTTTATTTCATGCTTATGTCAGTTTCTCTGAAATCCGTTGACTGACTTCAAAGTAGTCCTATGGTAAATACTACAAGTAGGTGCATTTCATCTAGGTCAAACAGCATAAAGCAAAACGACAAAGCTAAATATAGTCTACACATGCATCCAGCTCTGATTAATGGTAGAATTAACCCTGAGATAAAAATAAATGAGCCAATGCTTCTATCCTTCTTTTATATCTGGAATTAGTTATTTAATCCTTTCTAGAGTGATTCTGTTGAACACAATTGGTATCTACTAGTGATATGTTCAAACAAAATCAGCTTGACTACTAACTACTTAAAAACATCACAAAAGTATATTCATCCAAGTCACATCTGCAATGGTAAACAGAGAATTACCATTCATAAACTCCATTGAGGAAAGCAAGGTCAAAGCTAAAGGGGCTGTCCTGTACTATGTGTTGGTCTCAAGAAACAGAGCCATAGTGACGTTTGGAGGTGGGAAGGGTACGGGCAAGAGTGGCAAAGAACATTTTGTCTACTTATTTTTTGGTCACCCTAGGACATGCATCAGTACTGCATCTGCATGCCCCAGGTCATGAAATCTTTTAACATTCTGTTCTCCACTCTCATGATTTGGGGATGTGTTATTATCTTTAACATGTGGTACATGAGAGGGAAAAATAAATTAATTAAAAATCACAGAAGAAATCCATGCTGCGGCTAAGGACTAAACTCCAATTTCTAGCATCTCATGCCAGTATTTTAATCAGGAGATCATCAGGCAGAAATGCATCATTCATATGCAGCCTTAATCATCTGTTTGGCACAGCTGCTTAGTGACTACACCACATGTGAGGAATAAAATCAGAGAGGAAAGTTGTGTCCTGCTTACAGAAGTGCTCAGAAATACTGAAAAGCATGAACGCACACATGTATCGGAGTACTATACAAGGCACAACTCTGATGTATCTGTGGAGGAAAATACAGTAAGACTAAGATTCAAACCCAGACCCTGCAGAGATCAGGTGTCTCACAGGAAATAAAATCTCCAAACTGAAAGGAAATCTATGGCTACCATGATTACAGGTGAAAAAACAACCAATCCAACATCACTTTGGCAAAGCCTATGGCAAACAAAGCTACAATTTTATAAAACTTGTTTGTATCTCTATCATTCTGCAGATGAAATCCAAGTATTTATCTTGGGATGTCTTTGTTGTATCAATGCATCAAATGCAATTACATGTGAATATTAATGCAAAATAAAAACAAATAAAAACGTCAAGATAGTGTACTCAAAGTGATCCAAACTTGCAAACTGAAGTAACAAAAAAAAAAACAATTTTAAAATGTATTTTCATTGTATCTTCAAACACTAACTCAACTTGATTTTGTACAGCATTCTACATATAAACTGTACCCAAAACACTTAGCAGACTTTAATATCACAATTGCAGAGTTAAGCAGCAGAAGAGGAAAACAATTAAGTGCTGCAGGCAAGGAAGAAAATATAAGCTCTCAGATGGGATTTGAAACAAAAGGGAGAATCAAGATAACTTTGTCTCCTGTTTTAAGACTTGAAGAAATAAATGTCATAAAGCAGTATCAAAGCGATTCAGTTTACCTCAACAGCATCACCCATTTCTGTGATCTCATACAATCATTTCAGCTTGTTTCTGAATTAGGAAACTCTTTTTCTGGAGAGCTGTCATCGCTGAGGTCACTGTAACTGTCACTGTTAAAAGCAATACATAGTCACAAGGATCCAAAACAAATATTTTATTTCAAACTCTCCAACCCAGATGATGCATATGACCAACACTTTCTTCAAATGCAACCCATTTCCAGAAAACTACTTTAAGCTCATGCTCAATTTTGGTAGTTTAGAACGCCCTCCTCTACAGGAACAGGCTTAAGTTTGGAGTCTAAGACCTCATGAGAAAAAATATTCTACAGTATAAACAGCATGTTCAATTTCTTTTTGCTTGGTTCCTGTATATTCATTCTACAGTTTGCTGGTGCTGTGTGCCTGCGACCATGATTAACAACATGGAGAATAACAGGTATTCAGAGCAAGACTAAAAGGAATTTCTTCTTTATAATAAAGAAAATTATTGTTTTGACCAAAGAAAAAGTTAACACAACTTTAACTTTCTTTACTCAGAATGCTTCAATTTATACTTAAATTACAATTCTTGCTCTTCCAGTCAGAACATAAATCATTTTCATTGTACAAAGCAATATCCTGACAGTTTTTCCTGAGGTTTTATCCCCTTCTGCTGTTTCCTGAGAGAAGTAGACTGGTTTTCACAGAGCAAACTGCCATGCAAGTGATCATTTTATAAGTGGCCAGAACAAGTAAACAGCGAAGGACAGGAATCACCACAGCAACTGAGAGAAAGAAGTGCCCACAAACGATATTTTCAGTCAGCTGTGATCTCTTACCGTGTCTCCAGGTTTATCTTAACTCTAAGTGCGCAAACTGCACCTCTTCAGAAGAGCCTCCAGACTCAACCTCCCCCTATTACACTTCACTTCTACAGCCTGTTTTCCAGATACTTGAATTTCCCAAGATCAGAAGCCAGCAACGGGAGCCCAGAGAACTGACAAGTACATTTGAGCAGCAATAATTCTGGTCAGTTCTGTGATACTTCAGAGAGCAGGTTATGGTTAACACAGTACAGGTGGGGATCTCAGACCTCGTCTGTGTGGGTACACCAGTGTCAGCCTTGGGTACCAACTCTACTCCAGCCACTGCACACCAGGTGTCTTGTCACATCTTTTATCACACACACCTTCATCCTCCAACCAACAGCACCTCAGTCACGTCACGCTCCCCACCTCCGGGCATGATCTCCTACTGAGACATCAAGCACCTAACCAGCCCACGACCCACCTAGACACAGCCTCATCAGTTGATCCGCAGTGACTGCCTGCTGTGTAATGTTTCAAGGGGAACTATGTAACCCCGCAGCTGGAGATCTTTGATCTAGACTGCAACGTGGAACAGCGAACAAACTGCACTCAGCAATACTGGTGCTTGTTACTGAGCACTCCTTTGTAGCCTGAATTTCACCCTCTTTTCTTTGGGGGGGGGGGGGGGGATTAGGTAAAAACACACCCATTTTAATAGAGTGGGGCAGGAGGAGTGGCACCAACAGTCATCTCATTTAATTTCTACCTCTAACTGTTAGGAAAGCCTCCCACAGTTACAGCAAATCACTATACCAAGTTCTGCACAAGACAGCATAGATATTCCGACTGTTCTAACATCAAGGCTGCCTACAGCATTCTGCCCTTTCTTCACATGACACGCGTGTTGTTGATGCGGTTCTTATAAAGAGTGTGTCAAATCGGGCTAGTGAAAAATGCTCAATTTGATCATTTCACCAGCTGGCAAACAATTACACAGTTCAAGTGAGGAAAGTGGTGTTAACAGTATGATCAAGCATGCCAGATGCACACAGACAAACACAACGTCACCGACATTGTACTTACTTCTTTCTGAAAGTACCCACGGAAACATGGAATAAAAATTCAGTATTATTAAAACAGTTTTGCATTTTCACATCACAGCAAAATAGCAAAAATTGTCCACAGAACACAGGGTAAAACTGTGATTGTACAGAGCTGTGTAATCTTATGATAACCCTGGTTTAAGCCCAAAGTCTTCAGAGGACTTTTTTTTTTTTTTTTTAAATCAGCTCTGCTGCCCAGTGGCAGTCACAGCCCAAAAACATATGCCAGGGCTCCATATACAACACAGTATGGGAGGCAGATGCTTCAGTAAAAATGCTCAGGGACCAATGAGGTGAGTGCCCAGCTTCATCTCTTTAAGACAGTCAGGTGCTGATCCCCACCCAGCACTCTCATCATCGGTCCTCCCCCACTCAATGACATAGGTTTTAAAGGCATTCGCCCATAGAAGCAGTCACACAATGCTGGTTGCTTCCGTCATTTCATTGACTTACCACCCTAACTTCCCAGGCCTGTTTCCAGTTTGCAGAAGCTGAAGGTCACTTGGCTATCCACTAGCCCAGAGGCTAAAACACTTACTTTGCCGATGACAATTTTGTTCCTGTTCCCACACTGCCCAATTCAGTACACGGTTTGACTCCACATCCCAGAGTAGGGCTCTGGACACAGCATTCTTGACTGTTTTACAGTAACACCTCACGGTCTTCCCTACTTTAGGGCTGTCCTGCTGGGTGTAAAGTCAGTTTTGTTTCTAACAGGCAGGCCACACTGGCAAGAAAGGTAGGGGAAATGCCAAGGTAAGGGTCAGCCCTTGGGCTTCAGACTCAGGTAACTGTCAGTCTCACAGTTTCAGCTGCTTGAATGATATCTCTAAGCACCCCCAGAAGCTGTGGCATCATGTTAACAAGAACTTGGGCTCCAAGGAAACCTGAACTTCTTCAAGAGCTAAGCTGCCGGTGCGGTGGACTTTAAAGCAAACAGGGACTCATGAATCTTGGAATATCTGCGCCTGGGTGCTATAGCTTCAAACCAGTGCTGATGTCCAGTTTGTAAGATTTACTGTGATATGAACTGTGTTCAACTGATAAATAATCTGAAGAAAAACCCCAGGTGGTATTAACCACAAATGAGTCATCACCTCTTTTAGCAATAAATGCGTACTTCCTTCCAAATTACATGGAGTTGCTACCCAGATATTAAACACAAAATGGATATTTTGTGCTCACAGTTGCTAATATTATGTAATCTTACTTAAATGTGCTGGCTATGAAAGTGGTGGCGGTGGGAAATCACGTAAGCCTGGCTTTTCCTCTATGAAATTCTTCTTCACACTGAGCCCTCAACTGAAAAAATATGCTTACATTTCCTTCAGCAAGTTTCCTCTCAGTTTGTGTACAAAGTAATAAGTAACTATCTTGGGTAGGAACCTGACACCCACTTCATCTTGTTTGTAACCATTCCCACAACAGTGGACTGCAACACAAAGGAACTAGTGAGCAGATCTAAGGCCATCACAGAGGTTTTATTCCGTCTCTTTTTTTTTCACGGAATCTGGAGTATAAAGATGTGGCCAAGAGAAAAACAGAACAAAACTCAGAGTATGCAGTGTCACTGCATCTAGTCAGTCACTTCGGTCTTCAAGATGAAGAATTTTGGTCACTTTGATCCTTACACCTAATCTACCTGTAGTTAATGGAAATACATTGACTGCAAAGTAAAACTTCAACCAGTACCTAGCTGGTATTTCACTTTGCAGTGAACTGCAATATATTTCCCGACTGGAGCAAGAAAAACATCCTCTGTTGAGGAATTACATTACGGGGTTTTGTTTTGTTTTAAAGTTCACTCATCCTCAGATCCCCATCTTCTCAAGACATAAGCAATAAAAAGAGCTTCCCCCTACATGTGTTCCATTATTACCAAATTCATGCCCCTTTCAGATCTCTCTGTTCTACTGACAGGTATCATCACACCTCTGCTATGCATCAGTCTGAAGCACGGAAGGAGGCAAGATGAGAAGATTGCCTACTGGTATGGTACGGAAGGCAGACGATAGCTAGGGCCACACAGCATGAAGCTGGAATGCATCACCTCAGCAACCAATCTCAGCTGTAAAACCACTAGAATTAAGACTCAAGATCAGTTTTAAACCTATATTTCTCAAACAGCCATTCAAAAGCACCAAACTGCCTGCTTTCAATGTTTTTATTAAGAAACACAGGCATCTGTAAAATGGGTACTCCTTGAACGTACTCTTGAACTCCTTGGAAAATCCAGATCAACATTCTTTAGAAACGAAGTATTTGACGCAGTTTCAGAGGGGCTTTTTTCATCCTTTTTTAACGTATAATTGACAAAAAGTCCTTTTCCAGAAATGTAAGCAATTTAAACAATTGTTACAGTAATGCTATTCCCTGCAAAGGCAGGAGCCCAGCTAAGTGCATTTCTTCCTCAATGCAAATTAAAGATAAATGTAATTACATTTAGTACAGGCTGTGGTTGTTTAAAACAAACAATTGTCACAGCTTTCGAGAACCTAGCAAAAAGAAATCTGTCAATTACTATTACTTATTCCCCCCACAAAAAGCTGAATGATTAAAATTATTACAGTCATTAAAACATTATTTAAAATAATAATGCATATAATAACATATATGATATATATATTTTATATAGTAATATAAATGTGTATTTGTGCAATGGTTATAACTGCAGTCATGCATATTTCTCAGTGCATATTTTTATGATCGTAAAAATGATCACGTATCATTTATAATGATCACCATCATTATATGATCCTATGCTTCCATGAAACATCATTTCATTAAAGAATCCCTCAGCACATACCTAAGACTCCCCAGTTCCAACCTGCCAGACATCTGCACTCAGATAACTGGACTTAGGATAACGGTTTTATTAGGACCCAGCATTACAAAAATCACAACAAAGATGCCAGAACATATGTGGGTGTTATAAAAAAATCTCAGCTGAGTCTCATGCATGGGATTCAATTCATTCAGCTTTAGACATCTTCATCTGAGATAGTTACCACCAGCTTCTTGCAATCAATGGAGAGAAACAGGCACTTGTAGGGTATAATGCTTCTGACACACTTAACCATTATCATGAGCTATTTGGCTCCTGTAAAGTGCATATTCACTTAGCGACTACAGAAAAAGACTTGGGGTGACTAGCTCAGAAGTGTCTTCACTGTAAACATCTTACATTAAAATGACAAAGTAACTGCCACAACTAACCATTACTAAGTTCATCACTAAGTACCATTATGGTTGAGAAGGGATTTCCTTTAAAGCTTTTTCTATAGTTTTCTGTAAGAGCTCTGAGGGTACCAACAGGTCTTAGCTGCCCTGACCATCTTCACCTGAGGCCTCCACGATGGGCCCAGGAGCCTTAGGTCCCAATCCTTGCCTGAGCTATGTTGCAGGCATGCCTGTAGCCATCTCTGTAGTTCTGTAGTCACTTGTTGACTGGACTTCCTGGATTGACCTCAGACCTAATTCATCACTTTGCACTTCTGCACTGTCTGTAGGACATGGTGACTGTCACTGGAGCCAGTCCGCCTGCCTTCTTTGGCGATGGTGGTAGTGACTCCTGCTGATGAGGACACTACCCCTACCAGTACAGTTGCCACCCCTGGCTCCTGGATTGTCTTCTTTTGTGGAGCAGCCCCTCTCTTGCTGCTCTCTTGACAGTCTTCAAACCACAACATTTCCTTCACTTTCCTCTGAAATGTCTGGATTTGGCCAATGGCAGAAACACAGATGCTGTGCCAGATGTGTTCTTGGTTGGGGACAATGTACAGGGGACATCAGAGAGAGCCCTGCCCATATCTTCTTTGTCCTTCATACACCAGAACATGTCACACAGGCTGTTTCCTACTCTGTTTATAGGTGCTTGCCCAAACCTCCCTACACAGCTAATTTGGGAGATAGTTGGACCATGTTAGTTCAGTAAGCACCGTACTGGCAAGTCTTCTGAGGTTTTTTTCTTTATGCATCACTCCTGTCCTCTGGACACTTTTGTTCCTTGTCTCTGAATACAACTCGTAAATCATCTTTTATTAATAACCGGCCCAGAACTAAACAGAGTATTCTGTGACTAGATGGCACTGGATTGGTGCCTCACATTAGCATATTCACTAATGACTTGCAAAAATTTCTTTTGGTGGTAGTCCTAGTTGCCCACACTTTCTCATCTAGTAAGTTTTCTCACTTCCTACATTTCCTCCCATCTACTGGACATTTGTGTTCAAATTATTTATCTTTAGCTTGTTACCCTCTTCCTCCAAAGAAACACATGATTTCATTACTTTCAGCACAGGTTTCTAAATTCCCTACATATTTTTGTTATTTCTTTGTTCTGAATAGTGCTTTCAGCTCTTATTTAAATGACATTATTTACAAATATCATTAATGCACTGTGGCCTACTCTTGCAGGCCATTAATGAAGATGTTGGTTGAGGGGAAAGAAGAAATAAAGCCTGCTGAAGCTAAACTTGCTATGGGGAAAAAAAAACAGCAACATGGCTTTATTGTACATCAGTGGTTTTGCAATCCATATGACACTGTTCCCAAAGATAAGCCAGTTTTTATTACTTTTTCAAAATTAAACTCTGTAAGACTCAGTAAAAGCCAACAACATTACATGTGAAGTTCCCCTCTTCATCCACTAGTTTTCTATTAAAACCTTTTGGTTTCTCTTAAACAGCAGCGTATTTGTGGGTATTGTACACTTTCTGAGAGTCTCCTATGGTTCTAGTTTTCTCTGTCCTTTAAAATGAAACATCTAAACTGGCAGCCTCTCACCTTCCTCAGCTCCGTATGAAATGGTGAATTCAGTATTTCCATGGAAAGGTTTGGAAAAGGTCATGACTTAAAAGCATTCACAACGAAATGAAGTGCATGGCTTTGTCTGATGGTTAGGCACTCATGCCATAATGCACTAGAGGCTGAAACCACAAAGGCAACTTAGATGCCCAACTACCACTTCAGGTAACTAAGTAATAAGTCATCACTGAGTTATGCCGATCCTTTGCTCAGTTCTTGACTGTCTCTGTACACACCAAAGCTCCTGGGAACTAAGTTTACGCCAGAGGATGCATTCCAGTCTCAAACTAGGTATGCTCATGCCTATCTGTAAGCATTCTCAGAATGTCTATGAGAGTAGGCCTCACAAAAATTTAAGAGAAGGTTTATTCGTTTTTATTTATTTAGGGCACTCTCCTGGGAGGTGTGATGCATCTTCAAATTTACTGTTTGCTTTGATTAGAAGCTACGGCTTCTGTCCAGGTGTCAGGTGTTCTAAAATTGTATCCTAATTATGGGGCTGTTAAATGTTCTGGGGTAATGATTTGCTGTTAAGAATCTCATGCTGAAATATGTATTTCCTTTTGTCTCAGGACTTCGTCATTAACTCTCTTTTTAGTGTTTTTTATAGCCTAGTTTAGGTAATCTGCTCAAGGTGCTGGCTTCCACAAACTCTCTTTCATGTTACATCTTTGCTCCAGTCAACAGCATGACTACAATTCATGTAGGCAGTACTGGATGAGGTGTGCAGAAAATCCTCTCCTCAGATTTGTTTCAGCCTTGTTATGACATGCCTTAGCTTTACTGCTCAATGAAATCACTACCACTCTGGGTTTAAAGGTGTAAATTGGAAATCCTTTCCATTCAGCAGGTGGATATGTTAATCAGTGGGTGTGCTGTAATTAGCACTGAATTCCCTTCTGAACGTTCTTCCCTGCAAAACGCTCCTCTTTTAGCCTCAAAATGCTTTCCTATTCCAATGCTCTTTCTCAAGACAGAGGGTTTGCCTGACTGCTGTGTAACTAGGTAACTGGAAAATTTGTATTTTTATATATAAAGTTTTGGGGTATGAATTTTTGTCTTTGCTAAATGTTTAAGTGTTGGTTGGAGTTTACTGTATGAACATGAAGAAAAAAAGCTGGGTATACCGTTTTATTGATTAATTCAAAGAAGTGTAAGTGTGGCACATTCAGTAATTGCTGAAACTTAAAGCCAAGGTTAGAAAACATATTTGCTATAATGCTAAGGGATTTAAATTTAAATTAGCAAGACACTCATTAAATTAGCAAGCAGATCACTCATTCAAAAAAAGTATTTTTTCTTTATCCTGGAGAGACGAATATGTATACTTATGGGAGGAAGCAGTAAAAGAAAGGATATTGGGACCTGGGAAACAAGATGAACTGTGAGGCAGAGAGTGCCCACAAGAGGAAAAGGCTGAAGATCACTGTGTTTGAAGACTCCCTCCTGCCAAGCACCACAAAAACTTGACCTGTGTAATGCACTGGCACAAATTTTAAGAGGTAGATAATGTTATGACCGCTAATAACAACGACAGACTAAGGTAACAGGAGTATTTCAATCAAGCTGTAGTTTGCAGATCAGAAAGAAATTCTCTCTGTATGTACATCATTGCACAATTGGCCAGGGTGAGCAAAGATGAAGTGCATTTATGAAAGACAACTGATACCCATAAGGAGCAAGGTATCAAAATAGATTGAGCTGGTCTGGCTTGGCTATTTTCCATTACTACTGCAACCTAAATAAAATTTCTATTTCTCGCTTAAGAAAAGGACTTCATTTTAATAGAAAGCAATGCTAAAAAAAAAGAACCACCCACAAAACTAGTAACTTTGGTGGCTTGTTTAGAGGAAAAGCCAGTAAGCCAGAGCTGGATCTGTTCTGTGTTATTATTCAGTCATTCTGTGATTTCTTTTTTTTTTTTTATTTTTATTTTTGTTATCGTACCCTAGGCTTCCCTCTGACTTCCTTATTATTATTATTGTAATGAAATTGTAACTGTTATTAATATCATTGAAATAAACAAGAATGAGTTAACACTGGCTAGAAACTATTGCTACATTCAATAAACCAAAAACTCTGTGTCCAAGGGAACTGGGACAAAGGATTTTAGTTTGGCTGAGCCATCCAGTTTTGATCTAGATCCAAACCCTTCCATAAGTCTAAAGATATCCCAACTGTTTTGTTTCAGACTTGTCTCTGCTAGATGGTATTAATTATTTAGCTACTGCAAAATAAAATCAGTGTTTTCTTTTTTGTTACTATCATCATTCAAATACAACTAGGTAAGAATTTCACTTCATTGCTTGATCCTCTAGCAAATCAAAAACTACTGTTAATGGAAGTTAACACAGGAGGCCACTAACTTCACATGAATTTACTAAAGGTTTTTTACTTCTTTCTGGTTATAATGTATGGATCTGGCTTTAGCCCTAATAGCCTCTGAAAATGAGGAAGTCAGGAACTGTGCTTACTACTTACAGATACTTTTACACTGGGGTTTATGTCAGGCATGAACAGGTACAAGTAAATCAATACATGAAGAACTCCTTTTCCTCTTCTGGATTTCTGAACTGAAGGACGGGATAGTCCCGCCAAAAATGTGACTGTCAAACTGCAGGCAAGTAAGTAAGAAAGATTACCTTGGAGACAATTTACATCCACGTTGCAGGTATGCATTGAGTGTCCCAGTTGCTGCTAGCAACAGTCCAAGGTATGGAGGTGAAGGTTTCATAGGTCTTGAGGAAAACTCTGGGTGGAACTGAACTCCCACAAAATATGGGTGATCTACAAGATAGATGTCAAAGAAAATTATAAGATGTAAGAAGAAGACAGTAGAACAACTGTTAGGAAAAAAGTTTGTTGAAGATTTCACACAGGAGTCCAGAAGCCAATCAGCATGGGTGAATTTAAGGGTGAGGCAGCAGGAACCTTAACTTTTTCCATGAAAAGCAACTAACAGAGCCAGAAGGTTAGTAAGGCAAATTAAGTAAAAACCATCCTGTGATTCAACCTTAACATGCACAATGATGTAATTAAAAGCTGAATAATAAACCTGTACCAACATGTAAGGGGGGGGAGGGGGAACAACCACAAAGTCTACATTTATCATGTTATTGTCATAGTATTTTGGTTTCCAATATACATTTACGCATGTATATTCAGAACATGCACCCATACATATCTGAGGGAAAAATAAAACAGTTCCTAAAAGACCAAGCAGCAACTATTCACACCCTAAGAGATGGATATGAAAGCAACATACAGAGAAAACTGGGGAACACAAGCTTCAAATAATTAGGCTTGGAAGGGATCTCCTGGGAAATTAAGTCCAGTCTCCTGTTACTGAATGCAGCTACGTTGTGTAGTCTCACGCACAAAGGGTCAAGGCTCTGCCCTAGGTTTTTTTGCTCCCACCAGAAAGCTCTTCTAATAGCCTCTCCTTTTGCTTAGAAACCTTTTCCTAATTCACAGGCCATCTTTGTTACAGCCAACTTATATGCATTTCTTATGGTGCTCTTCTTTCCTGCTGTTTGGCCTGTGTGATTAAGGATGACAATATCACCATCATTCAACTCTGCCTGCTAAGCTAAACAAGCCATGCTGCTTCATCTTCTCTTAAATCTTCAGCTCTCTGTTTCCCAGTCAAAGCACCTCTCTACTACTGCTTCTGCTTCCCTTCTGTCTTTTTTGAAAGGATAAGGAAGGAAAAATGTTTTCATACTCTTCCACGCTGTGCACCTGTTCTTTCTTTGAATATTGTTTTAAAGGAGCTAACATTAACCACTTCTAGTGCCAGGACACTGGATGAAATTGACAACAGATCTCTTCTGGTTTGACAATTTCCAAAATAATCCCAAACATTCAAGGAATTTCTCTGCAGTACAGAACAAGTGATAACAAGAGAGCTGGGTTTTTCTCCTATGAGGATAAACTATATGATCTAGTATACTGCCCTTCTCTCTGCTGCTATGTCTTACAGAGAACCTGGATCCTAAATTTATTCCATAACTTCTTTCTCTACCATGCAATTTAGTTCTTTAAAGCTGTAACACAAGACAATGACAAAGCATCAAATGTTTCCTGTTGGGATATTTTGCTTAAAAGCTTTGCCTAAGCTATCTGGTGTACTGTTATTTCTGTGCTTCCGCTCCAACCCACCCTCCTCCCTATTATGATTGTTTTTCTTTAGTAATCAGAGTCTCCTTGCGGCCCATTGTGAAATTATTCCAGGTTTTACTGCTGCTTTTATTCTTTTCACAGTAACATGCAATTTAAAAATTCTGCCTGATTTATTTCACGATGCTCTCTATAGGTGTTGTTTCATGCAGAGCAGACAAAATAGCCTCCCAACACCAGCACGCATAACAGAGGTCATCTATCAGGAATAAACTAAGCAAAGAACACCATGACAATTAGTAGTTTATGAATTCACATGTATCCTTTGCTCTCAAATTATTCTCTATGGCACAGTTGCTTGACATTGTAAGTTGGCGTCTATATTCAAACCCTGGTTCAAAATTACAGCACTGTTCTTCAACGTACCATGGAGTATACAACATGAATTCTCAGGAGCATCATGTCACAAATAGGACTCCACAGGATGATAATGTATTCTTATGACAAATTTATGTTTCTGTGCATGGAGTTTGTCCTAACCAATGGCAATTAGGGGCCACATAGGAAAAGGAAAAAAAAAAAAAAAAAAAAATCTTCTAAGGAAGCCTGCATCTTCAGGTGCCTGATACTCACCTAGCCAACAGTGACTTAACAGCAAGGAGTTAATCAAAGAATCAAACAAAATCAAAGGAATTGTTTCTAAGAGATACTCTGTGTAGCATTCAACAAACATATGCAGAGTAACTCCTTTTTATTTCAGAATAAGACATCAAGACATCTTTTAGAAAAGACATCAAGTCTTACTTGGTAAAGTAGTCCAAATCTACCAGATTTCTACGGTATCAAACCCTCATCTATCTGAATCACACCTGTGAAGGAAAGGAGCTTGCTTTCTATTTGATTTTCATACTTTTTTCTATTATTTTAAACAGAGGGTAACTGAAGGAGACACAAACTGATTGGAAGGCACCTTGGGAGGTCTCTAGTCCCACCTCCTGCTCAAAGCAGGGTCAAGTTCAAAGCTAAATCAGGTTGTTGACAGCTTTGTCTAGTCAAGTTTTGAAGGTCTCTATCTGCAAGGATGGAGATTTCACAGCCTCTCTAGGTAATATATTCCAGTGATGTTTTATACTTTGGCTATATTGCATGTATACATATTTCATATACTCAAGCAAACTGAACATACATTAGTTATTGGGACCTGGCTAAGAATATTTGAGGGTGCTTAGGGAGCAGGACAATGTCATCGTGAAGCTGGTTTTTATCTTTAAAAGGCCAAAGCGATCATGAGAGGTCCCTGATGACTCGAAAAAGGCAGTACCACGCCCTTCTTCAAGAAAGACAAAAAGAAGGATCCAAGGAACTACAGAACACTCAGCCTAACCTCAGTTTATGGCAAGATTATGAAACAAATCCTCCTCCAAGGCATTTCCAGATACATGAAGGACAGGAAGACAATTGGGCACAACAAGCTTGGGAACAATCAGTCTTTGGATGCAGGGAGAGCAGTAGCCTTCCTTTATCCTGACTTTAGCAAGGCTTTTCATACGGTTTCCTAGCATCCAAGTTGGGAGCTATGGACTATGGGTAGACTACAAAGTGTGTTAAAAAATGGCTGGACTGTTGGGTTCAAAAAGTAGCCGTGAGTGGTTTGAAGTCCAACCAATAGCATACTTGGAGATACTCAAAACTTGACTGATACGGCTTTCAACAACCTGATCTATATTTGAAGGTAGCCCTGTGTTGAAGCAGAGGGTTGGACTAGATGACCTCCTAAATCACTCTATGATTCTACATAGCCAAATCCCACTGAGCTAGAATTATGACGTTTTGGAAAAGGAGCATGTCTTTCCCTGTAATCAAATATACGTACAATCCTTGAGAAGTTTAAGACTTCTCCTAACATCCTCTGAATCTTCACTAATTGTAATACATAGGTGGAGTCAGCAGTATTCTCCAACATGATCTTGGTTGTTATGACAGCTGAATATTGTGCATACATGCCATTTAACAACCTATAGTTTACATGGTTTTAATAGATGCAGAAAGTACTACAGACAAGTAAGACACTCACTCTCCAGTTCAATAATTTCCATTCTGTTCCCCTCCGTATCATGGCCAACAAATTTCAAACCTTTCTCTTCAAAGCAGTGAGTCAATTCTGGGTTCACCTGAAATATTGAAAGTAGTAATAATTGTAGTTCTATTTATTTTTTGATTTAACAAACAGTAATAGTTAATTCTAACGTTTTTAGTATGCATACAAGAATGAAAAGAATTGAGAAAAGGGTTGGGAACTTCTGCTTTCTTGTTTTAACAACTTTCTGGCATAAATTTGTAAAAGTGGGCATGCTTATTTAATGAGATGAATCAGTAATTTTAAAACTTACTACATAACACTCAAAACATTAAAGCCAGGGTCCCTTCTGCTTGCTGTCCTCCTGATTCTGAGCAGCTTGCATTCCTCGTTTTTTAAACAGCCCACTACAGTAGGCATAAAGACTGACCTCCTCTTTGAAAGCTGCATTTTAGTGGTTATGACACAAGCTGTGGTTCAGCTCCTCCTTCAAACTGAGGAGCTCTGCAGTGAGCTGTTTCATTTCCTTGGTGATGTTCTAACCACTCAGTTAATATTCAAACTCTAAGTACCTTTACTACCATCACATTCTCCTCCCAGCTTTTTAAGGAGACTTAACATTGTCTGAATCAGTTTGTAGCACGCTCACATCTCACAGCTCAGGCCCCTCTGGAGATACTGCTGGAAGCCAGTCCCTTCTGAACTATCTCAGAGATAACTCTAGGAGTCCAGCTCTTGCCTGTCTCCTTGAATGACAGTATTTTGAATGTACACAGACACCTTTGCTCAGATGTTCTCAAACAGAAGAGTGGACCTAAACAAAGTGCCTACAAAGTTGGATGATAGGAAGCAAGTGATTTGAATTAGCCTCCGAGTTCTAGATGCCTGAAGTCTGCCTACATTTAGACTATGAAAGAATGTGCACTACCTGAACATAATCTAAGCCTTTAAATAAGCCAAATCAGCCAAGGAGCAATGCATTTAAGGATTATAAGCCTTTACCTTTCAAATACTTCACAGGAAGTCAAGTCAGGTAATCTCTGACATCACTTTCCAAGACCATTTTGCTAAGACACTACACCTTCTCTACCACAGAGACAGTACTCTACATTATTCCCCTCTATTGAACACTTGCAAGGACACCTCTGTGATACCATGTCTAGTTTCAGGCCCCTCAGTACAAGAAAGAGATTGACAAAATGTTGCAAGTCCATAGGAGGTCCAACCAGGATGGTTAAGGGGGCTGGACCACATGCAACATAGGAGGAGAGACTGGATGAGCTGGATTTGTTCGGCCTGGAGAAGTGAAGGCAAGGAGTGGATCTCGTTGCTGACTTCAACTAATGGGACAATATAAAGAACACTTAGCCAGACTCTGCTCAGAGATGCACAGCACAAGACAGAGATAAAAGACAAACTGCCCAAGGAACTCTCCTATTAGATATACGAGAAAAAAGGGTTCATAAAGAAGTGGTTAAGCATTGGAAGAGATTGTCAAAAGATGTTGTAGAATCTCTCTCTTCAGAGAGATTCAAAACAAGATGGGACAAAATCCTGAGCAGCCTGATCTAATTTTGAAGTTGGCTCAGCTCCAAACAGGGAGTTGGACCAGAAGACTTACAGAGGTTTCTTTCAATCTAAATTATACTAACCATTACGAAATTTGGGGTTATGTTTATGTAAGAAATCTCCCGTTGGCTTTAAGGAGAATTATGCCTACCAAGAGAAACACAATTTGCTTAAGCTTTAACTTTTGAGCACAAAGTACGTTAGCAGTGCTTACCTCATATCGATGCCTGTGTCGCTCCTCTACAAACATTTCATCACCATAAAGTTTCCCTGAATATACAACAAAAAAGAAATTAATGCTAATGTGTTGCTTTAATAGTTGTTACAACTATTTCTTGTAATTTAAACCTGAAAAAAATTTCACATGTAAAACATAACAGGACACTATTCATCTCACTCCAGCTTTCTGTTTTTCTGAGTGATGACTAGTTTCTTTTAATTTACTGTTACCCGAGTTTATTCAGGATTCATATTCAACATTCCTTGACCAGAATAGCTTAGGTAGACTAGAGTCTGAAGGCCATGCTTAAACTAATTTAAATTGTAAAGCCCAAAATAAAATAAAAAAAGTTTGAGTGAACAAGCAACATAAAATCCCTTCAAGGCTTTTTAACAGTTGTACGCAAAAGGTGCAGTGAAGGAAGCCTTTTAATAGCATCTGCTCCATTTTAACAGATTATGCATGGCAGCTGGCATAATACCTCCAATGACAAACAGAAAATACTGGTTTTCTCTGTTTTCCTGATCTCGTTACCCAAATGACTCTTGCAGTCCTCTGAGCCTAATCTGGAACACACTACATTCCAGAGCAACAAGGAGTAAGTTAGAGGTATGCAGTAAACCAGAATTTAATCATATCTCTTTCTTACAGTCACAGCTTAAACTTTGCTCTCAATTTATCCCAATGTCATTAGGATTACTATCTCGCTTAGGGGTTGGTACAAGAACTAGACTGCCAAGAAGATCTCCAAAAGTTGCAGTGTGATAGTACTGCAATTTTACAAAAAGTGGTATATGTGTTAATTTTAAGGAACCACCTTTTCAAAACCATTATTTCCATTCAAGTTGTAAAGCATTAGAAACAGGAATCAGATTTCCTGAGTAAACTACCATAGCTTTCTATGAGTCTTTGATAAATATGGTCATCTAAACAACTCATAATACTGGTCAAGAGTTACAACACATGTTAATTTTATTAACTTTTCCAAGAAGTGTTTAGGCCACAGAACAACTTGTACATTGTGATATGCATATCTATATCACACCTACGCAAAGTATCACCCAAGTCAGTCAGATCACTAGCATGGGCATTCTCTAGAAAGGCAGATTTTTGATTAAATGTGCATATGTATTACACTTTGGTCTCCTGATAAAAGCTCAGAACGATACATTCCGTAAGTTCAACATAGCTGAATATAGTAATAGCTCAGATCAATATCAGGAGCAGGGCAATATAAGAAATATGCCCATATTTATCGATGGACAAGAAACCACTCTTTACACATTTTCAGCATTACTCATATTACTACTGTATAATAGGCTGATTAATAGGAGACAAGCGTTACTTCATTTTAAAAATATATATAGATCAAATTGAATCATTTGTTCTATATTCTGGTTGCTTTTATTTTACCTTTTGAAGCATCCTGTTACAGCAAATAATTTTCCTTTCCTATAACAAATAGTTTGCTTTCCCAAAACAAGACTGTTTCCAGGGCTGGGCTAGGCGTAGGGCAGTGCTGGATCAGAGACTGGAGTTAAGCAGGGCCTGGCTATAATTAAGATACAAACTAGCAAACATTGTCAAGACAAGTTGAGGACTAAGGCAGCGAGGCCAGATGACGTTTAAGGCTGAGGTGTACTGGCAACTCTAGGAAATGACAAGCAATGTTTAGGTCTGGCAAGAGCATAACAGGTAGGAGTTTGGGTTAGTTCTACCAAAAAGCTTCAGGGGTAGAACAAGAAGCTCTGGTTCACACATCCTATCAACTCATAAAGAAAATAGGAAGAAAATGCTCTGGTCTTCCCAAGAAAATAATGAATTAAACTACCAAAAAATGCATTTCAGTTATCTCAACAGTCTCCTCATTGTTTATTTAAAGCTTGGACCCTAACTGACCTTTTCACTGGGACTTCCAGATGCCTCTCATTTCTTTCTTTACATTCTGATCCTGGGTAAATGTACATGGGAACAAGATCAGGGTGAATTAGCTCGGGGAAGCTGTCATCCAGCTGCTTGCCTGAGGTTGTAGTCCTTTAACAAAATGCGCTTTGGCGTTTTTGCTTTGCCATATTACAGGGTTCCTATCCAAAAGACAAGTCATAAGAGCAGAAGTCTAACTTACTTAAAACAGAATTTTGTGTTTTGAAAACAGTCCTCCTCTTCCCCAGTCTCATTGTTCCACCCATATCTCCAGGATTGTGTTCTGGCATGTCAATAACCTGTAGAGAAAAATTGTTTAAACACTGTTTCATCCAACCAAAAAAAAAAAAAAAAAAGAAAAAAGAAAAGCCACAATTGCGTAACAGGCTGTATAGATTTATAAATGGTAACATGGTTTATTTTTCCTCCAAGCATTCCCAATTATGACTTCTCTTTGGTTTTCCTAATGCTTTGTTCTCAGTATTGGAACTGTAATAGACTGAGGATATTAACTAACTGGTGTGAAATTTTTTCATTTAATGTTAAGATCAACAAAAGCTTACTAATTCCTTAATTTAATTTTGGGGGTGGAAAAAAACCTTTCTTTTAAAAAAAGGTACCAAAATGTTAGCAATAGGATAATCCTGCCAAAAGCTGTTCTTGGTGCTGTAAGAGTACTTAAATTTTTAAAAACTGATAAATTCATAGACAAAAAAACCCCACCAAGTGATAATGACACCATCTCTGAAAAAGCGAGCCCCCGAACCACACAGTGATAGAGGGTGAAAGATTATCCTGGGTAAATACTACTGTACAGTACACCCTTTCTTATACTGTTCTTTACACACAATGTTCTTTCTTACGCTAAAAGGCAGAAACAGGTGTCTTATCAAGACAGTGGAAGTCCTCTTTTTTGGGAAGTGGGGAGAAAAAGAGGGCATGGAGCAGCAGAGTGAAGAGAAAAGAAGAGGGCACTTGGAACAAGACTATAATCTAATGTTGTAAAAGTGAAGTACTAAAAGAGGTGACTCTAACACGTGTGCTATTTCAGATTATATGTGTAACTAAGTTATCACAGGGAGAAAACGGAAATACCTTCCCCCCTAATTCACCTTTACTAAAGGGTTTCTCAGATTGCCTAAGAATTCACAAAATACTGGGTTGCTTTGTATGAAGAATATGCTATTTAACATAACATTTAAAAAAGAGGACATACAAATACTGGTTTTGAGGACTGAAGCGGATGGGTCAAATGACTGCTATGTGGGTCAAGTGGAATTCAGGATGGTGGGACTCAGGGGATATGAGAAACAACGGCTTAGTGGAAGGAGTGCTTTTAGTTTTGCTCAGTTTGAAAAATCCTGCTGGGTCTCACAATCATGTTTAGAGGAAGTCTGTCTCAAAGAGGTAAACCAGTTCAAAATTGTAGAAACACATGAGCTGAAACTATGACCTACGTGCTTGTATTCACATATACACAGTCTTAGAACAAAGAAAGGTTCTAAAAATACAAAGATTCACACATACAGATAATCTGGAATTGGATTTTTATTAACCTTAATTTGCCCTCTGGGAGTAATGAAAACAATTTCTGATGACACACTTCATAAAGTGAAGTTATTCAATTTAGAAGGGATGGTGGAAAGTGCTTAGCCTTTGGCCTTGTGCCAATGCATTTCAGCTGTGCAATTATCTCTGCATAACCTTATACCTTCAAAATGTTATTTATAAGCTATACACTCATTATAAAATGTCACGAGCAGAAGTTGTGATCAAACCAGTGGGATATTACAAATCCTCTAATTACCTCCCAAATCATGAAGGTGAGGACTATGCAGCACATTCAGCTAACAAAACCCCACAAACTCAAAAAAAAAAATTATTCACTGAATCCTTATTACTTCAAAAAAGATGATTGTCTGCCTTTACTTTATTTCATTCCATTTACTTTCACTTTTTTTCTGAAGTAGGGGCCACAAAAAAATCCACAGGACACCAGAAGCAGTTACAATGTATACAGCAGACAGTGTTTTTGTCAAACACTGTGACCCTCTGAAATCAAACACAAATTTTCTATGAGGTGTTATTTACTTGCCTACACCCATACTACAGATAACTCTAAAGTTGTGCTCCTGACTCTTGTCAAATGGAGATGAAGTGGTAACAAGCAGCTATCAAGTACTTCAAGTACATGCTTCTCTTCCAATTACAAAAATTTCACTTTAATGTCTGTTTAATGACTATTTGCAATTGACAAGAAAAAAAATGAGGGGTTTTTTTTGGTTGGTTGGGTTTTTTCAAGTTTGGAGGCTAAAGTCAAGATCAGACATTCCTTCATTCTCAAAAGTTTATCAAGCACCTAAATGCCGTGTCTTAACCTCAGCTTTAGATTTTTCTTCCTAAAAATTTCGGGCAGGTTGGTCTAACTCTGCTAATTGAATCATGGTAATAGCCAAGTGTTTGTTCCTCCCCTCCCCACCCCCCC
>NW_009201297.1:46068-51622 GCF_000690835.1 Fulmarus glacialis
AAATTAGATTTCACTATTTTCACCATTCAGTATTTGCTGTACTAAGATATTCTCTCTATCAAAACATTTTGAGTGTAATGCCATAAATAGAAGGAAGCACAGGGATACAATGAGTGGGATAGTAACTTCCTGAAGGACATTCCTCAACTCTTAAACTCCTCAATTAAAACACTGGCTGCAAATGAAATGGACCTGTCTATGCAGTCCATAGCAGATTTCACTAATTTACTGTGCTTAAATGTGTTCTCCAGGAAGACTCAAAAACATCAGTTAGCAAATATATGGTCTCCTGTTCATTAAACAGAGCATATCAGCTCAAACAGGGTATGGCCACACTCAGCTCTTCCTTCTTTCAGTAGGCAAAAAACAAACAGCGAATGCTTATGAGTCCTGCTAAAGCGCTAGATAATAGCCTGGAACGAAGCCAGGCTGTGAAACCACAGCTTCATCTGCTCTGCTGAGGGCTTCTGCGGTCCCTTGGGTCAGAACCCGACATGGGGCTGCAAGCCCAACAAAATTTCCACTGGAGAAATGGCTTTGCAGGGAAGATTCAGGCATTTTTCCCAATTAATCTTTGTCTTCTAAAAGGCCTGCTTCCTTGTCTCAACAGTTACATTAGTGTGGTCAGGGGCACATATTTGGAAGGGGATCCAACCCTTACAACTTTCACTAATGTCTGCTAAGTCTTAATTGAGGTGTCTTTTAAGAAACATTGCATGATACAACTGTTCCATCTTACTTCTATCTGTGGCAGATTTTTTGCAAATATGACAGCTGTATTGAGCTTCAACATCAAGCAGCTTACTGTGTGTGTTCATGTTTTGTTATTGATATGTGCATTACAAACCAGCTCTCCATCTTCCCCAAGATTTTTAGGTTTATGATGGTAAGAAAATAGACAAGGCTTCAAATATTAATTTTTGTAGTCAGGTGAGGAAAGGAGCTACTTATGAAGTAATACCTCAGAGCTACTCTGACTTTTTGATATGCTCTGTGGCTCTGATCAACTTCAGCAACTATTACAGCACAACCCTCAATGTTTATATGAGTTTCTCTGCAACAAAGTCTATGCAAGAAGCTTTCAAAAGCAGAGAGGCACTGCTGCCCTACAGCCCAAGGACAGCAATAAGCATCAGAAAAGCAACTTGTATTATGGAAAATTTTGCCATATTTTACAGAATTTATTAGATCAGGTAAAAGACAAACCTTCAAGTGGTGGTTATTTTGAACAACTGTGCAACTGAACAGATTCTTCAAAGAGCTTATGCTTCCTGCCAAAAGAAAAGCTCAGCTTTCTGAGCTATCAGCTCTTACTATGCATTAGTTCTTTGAAGAGTGGAGAACAGCACGGAACAACAGACACCACAAGCAACAAAAAAGCATCAGTAGGGAGGGTGCAAGAAGAGATAAGGCATTAATCAGGTCTTTCTTACCCAAATCTCTGAAAACTGCTAACACTACAGGGATTTTATAGAGATCACGCATTACACACCAGACAGCCAACATGAAATAAATAATGAATCACACTGACATAACACAAAGCACATTCTAGATATAAAACAGTCTGATCAGTATTAAATCATGCTACTGATGAATAGTGACTTTAACCACCCACGAACTGCAATCTTCTTTCAGAAATATACTGCTTGGATCGTTTCATTGTTGTTAGGAAACACATAAAAGCTAATGAGGAAACCTCTGAAGCCCAGACACTCAACATAGAGCAACCAAGGCCCTGAAAATCCAACATCTATCATTTCAGTAATCACCCCAGGACCATTAAGTTTTGTCTTTTTTTTGCCTCACGTCCTGCAATGCCATTTTGAGAAATACATCTACCTTGGTTACCTGGGGGGAGGTGGGGGTGCAGGGAGGTTATCTCTGTTTAGGTTTTGTTTGGGGGTTTGGTTTTTTGGGGGGAGAGGCAGGGAAAAGGTGGGGAGGGGAGGAGGGGAGCATTACTTGATTTGAACAACTCATTGGTAAGTCAGCTTTGGAAGCAGGTTTTTAGGGTTTTTTGCCTTTTTACTCTGCCCTTGGCTGGTGAGCAAATGATTTGTCACTGCTGAAAGAAATTGCTATACATGTAAGCGCTGATCAAAGCATCAGAAGCAGCTCTGACCCTAAAGATTAATTGAACACTGAAAAGAGGCTCTAAGACACTCAGCACACAAGAGATATGCAGAGGGAAAGCTGACAGGAGCAGGGAATACAGTGACAGGTACTGATGAATATTAATCTCTGCTGAACACAGCTACGAAAAAAACCCAGCAACACAAACCGTCAAGGGCTCAACCCAAACTAGAGGAACCCATTCTTTTATTGACTCTTCCATCATTTCTCTGCAGGATTAGTCAGTACTTGCTAGATTCGATCTGATCTGTTTCAGTCACAAGTTCATCAGTAAACAGACCCAGCCACCTACAAATGTGATGTTTATACTAATATTTTAGAAACAATAGTACAAACATTTTAAAGAAAAAATTGACAGATGCAACACAGAGTGGTACTGATAGCTTCCAACTTGGCAAGTAAACCAAAAAGACACTCTTATTCATTCAAAACCAGGGTTTTAACATTTTCAGTTACTGAAAGAAGGTGCAAGGATCACATATCTGCCAGAATCCCTTATTCCCTTGTCCCCCAAAGATATCCTAGTTCCAAGCAAACCCCATCATTGCCCACCTATCTAAAGCACTCAGCCCTCTAGGATGGAACTAGTTGCCATAAAACCACTTGCAGATTTCAGACTACTGAGTGCTCCATTACTCTGACTGAAGTAATGTTTGTTTTCAAAAAGATGACCACCATCATGTATAAGATCAAAGCAGAAATCATCAATAGCTGATTCATGCAGCTACATAGTGATATGAGTAACCAGCCTGAAAAATCCTGTCCTCTATTCTCTTCACTAAACTACAGGACAGTATCCAAATACTCCAACAAATACCAGCTTAAATTTCTTAAACTCTTAAAATCCCATAGCATGTTACTGTCAACCATTTCTCAGTTTTGGCAACCCTCTTTTCCAGAGATTTGTGGTTTCCTATTTTAGAATTAAGTAATTGCCCTAGAGCATTTATTTAATTAAAGCCTAAAAACCCTCTAAGAAGGATTCTGCCTGAATAAGCAGAAATTCTGGTACAGAATGTTTTCGAACATTTTCTTCAGAAAAAGTCATACAGGGTGTAACTTCTTTTTCAAACAGTGCTTACTCTCTCATAAGCATAGTGCAGTGAACTAAGAAAGTTAATGGAGATGTTGATATGCAAAGCCCATATACACATTGCTTAACAGCATTTTAGAACTCATTCTAGTATTCCAACCACATATCCCAGAGTCAGCTTAAAGACTTCATCAAGCAGAAATTTTCAAACTGTTAGTGTTAGTGAAATGAACAGGGTCAGGCAGTGCTGACTACAGAAATACACTGGAGTGCCAGTCATGCCATGCCAGGAGGTGCAGGATTTGCCACAGACTTGAATAACTAAAAGAAAGTGGAAGAATGTTCTGAGGCTTTGGACTGGTCCAGCTTGCACTACAATTAATAACCAAATACTCACTAATTTAATTTCAGAAAGATCAGCATGTCTGTAGCTAGGACAAATCCTTCCCTTCCTACCATATACATCTATTAAAAAAAATCAGAACTCTCTCACTGCCTTTGAGAGGGACTTCTCCAACTGCAATTGCTAGTAGGTGAAATTTTGCCCTTACCAAATTCACTTAAATCCACATTAGATATATCAGAAGGAGGATGCATGAAGCAAATTTGTGCCTCCGAGCACTCTAAAGCAGAGGGAAGAACCTAGAGAGGGAGACAGAGCCTGGTGCTCTCTTCATCAAACACCCCAGCCACGAAGATGAGACAGGGATAATCAAACACTTACAGCCCGAGATTGTTCAAACAGTAGTATGCATGATGGTCTCTGACTCAGAGAATTATTATATCTTACAGGCAATTGCCATGGAAGACTCGGCCACAGATAAGCCCCACTAGCTAAGCTACGCAAAGCAGCCAAGGAGACGCGAGATTGTCCTTAGTAGAGACAAAGCACAGCACATGTTTTACCCTCAAAACTGTCCACCATGTTCTGTACTTCCTCTACCCTGAGTTACCACATGAGCAAGCATCCATTCCACCTCTTTCTCAATCATTAACAAGGTAGCGTTAGTTAGAATCACTTCATTATCAGTTACCTCTAACTTCAGCAAGCAAGGCAGAAGGAAAATTGCTTACTTCAAGGGAAGTAAGCAGGAAAATTGCTTACTTCAAGTGCTCACTACTCCAGACCTTCACCGAGTAGAATTTCTGGTATCGGCTTCCAGGCAATGCTCAGTACCATGACCTGTACTATCCTAGTATTTCTTGAAGAAATTCCGTTCATCTGCGATAAAAAACAATATCCTCATAGGGAAGATCCCATTTCCCTAACGTAATCAGACCACTTCCAGACTTGCGAGTAAGACTGCCTGGATTCCAACCACTGATCCTTCTCACAGAACGGTGCCACCAATCATCCTGATATCCTGTCCATCTTCCAGATCTGCCCAGTGGTGATTTGGTACTTGATGATCAGGGACGCAGAAACTGAGTCATTTCTTTTAGAAAGGAAGTGAGTGAGCAGCAGCTAGATAATTATAGATTGCCCTATTTTAATTTTTATTCTAGTTGGAAGGTACTTTTGTTGTGGTGTAAAACTTCCCATCTAACTTCAGAGCTGGCAAGAAATCCCTGGAAAGGTCCTGGATCAGCTGAAAGATTTCTTTTGAGTAATCTCTCTCAAATGCTAATCAGAACAGCAAGCCACAGCCATTTGTTTCTAAGGATTTTTTGTAAGCCCTCCTCCTTTTTCAGGCCTGCCAAGACAGGTGCAGAGGCACATTTGCCATAAATTTATTGAAATTGTGTGTGCACATGCTAAAATATACCAGTTGTTGCAATGGAAATAAAATACATCTGTGGACTATTTCTTTCATTTATTGGAGAAGGAAAAGCATCCTATCAAAAGGATAGCTATTTGAAGAGAAGAACAAAGTAAGGTAATGGTACAATTCTGTACTTTGAAATTGGAAAAGAGACTGGAAGTTTCCAAGTAAGAGCTCTACTCCCAGAAGAAAGAAAGGAGTGCAACCACCATCTAGAGCTTGAAATCCATGTTAATTTTAAGAATACAAACCTAAACATATCTATATTTTTTATGGTTTAACTTCTGTTTTAAGAGAAATGGCTTTATTCTGTCTGTGATTTAGCCTGATAAATCATTTTTACGTTATCTGACAACACATGCTTGACTGAGATTAACAACTTCATGCAGTGTAAGATGATTTCACGAACTAGCTTTAGTTACTGTATGTTTGATTAATATATCATTAAATAGAGGTTTTAAAGTGATGGAAAAAAAAAACCTACTATCGCATTGCTTGATACTGCCACAAGAAAATGCCTTATTTAGAATTTGGAGTAAATGAATGAAACAAAAATAAATGATTCAAGCTCCTTAAGGATTTCTGTGCTACAGATATGTAGGAAGCAGCCCAGTACCACTCTTTC
>NW_009201297.1:51645-52288 GCF_000690835.1 Fulmarus glacialis
GGATATCATGCTTCATATCATGCCCAAAGATCAGTGGCAGGCCATGAGCTTTAATGATTGATTGATCACCTTTCGAAACAGACACCAGAATTTAAAACCTGACATTTCTATATAAAAAAAAAAAATTCTCTACTAGCTGAGTTAATACGGAAGGTGAGCATTTTATGAAAATGAGCTGAATAGAAGGAAAAAGAATACACTTACTGAGGAAAAATTCCCTAATGTTTAATTCTTAATTTCTAAGAACATAAAAACCGCAATACAATCCAAGATCCCAAGTAAAGGCAAAGTAGTGAGAAAATATCTTGAAATGTGTTTTAAAGACACTGCTGAGCAAACATGTTAAACTTCTACAAGGTATTTTGCAGGTTGTATATCTTTGCAAAAAAATCCCACTAAAGTTGTAGACAACTGCAGACAGTTGTGAAAGTAAATGTTACTCTAGTCCCAGTGCCAAAATCTTGTGCCAATCGAATTCGTTTAACAAGCAGCTCAGCTGAGTCTGCTCTGCAAAACCACATAAAACAACCAGCTCATGCCAATCACTGTAACCTTTAATTGAAGCAATTTGTTCTGATGAGCAAGTCTATTTTCGTTTCAACTCTTCTTTTACATTGTCCTGATTCTGGCTGGGACAGAGTTA
>NW_009201298.1:0-203 GCF_000690835.1 Fulmarus glacialis
TTGGGCAGCCCGGGCAGAGGGCTGGGGGGGAGCGGGGCCGCGCGGAGCAGCGGGTGGACTTCCCTCCTACCCGTCCCGCGTCTCCTGCGCTGGGTTTTCCGCCTCCCACCTAAGGGAACCAGACAGCCCTTGCAGCTCGTCCGTCCGTCTGTCTGTCCCCACGCCAGGGAGCCCAGCGGGAGGCCGAGCATCGCTCCTCGGGA
>NW_009201299.1:0-671 GCF_000690835.1 Fulmarus glacialis
CCCGCAAAACCGACGGCGTCCGGCGCAGGGGTCTCTGTCTCCCCTAGGAAAGGGGGGGGCAAGCCCGGCACTCGCGGCACAGTCTGGGCAGGGTGGCCCTGGGCTCACCTGGGTCCCGAGGTGGCCCAGCCCTGGCAGGGCCAAAATGGGCTTTATTTGGCATTTCTCCTGCTGACACCCATAGAGATTTGGGGCATGGTTGGAAGAAATGCTGGTAAATACTGTTAGGGACGGAAGACTCTCCATGCAGCGGCGTTTGTACCGGGGCTTTTGGAAACTTTGGATCTACCCTTTCCTCCCCCCCTGCCCCAAAACAGATGATTAAATGAGGATGCACGATCCATCTGGCACGAGGAATCATTGAAGCAGCTGCGCTCACAGTCAATTACAAGAAATGAAATACATTAAACCAGGTAGTCTGCTGAGAAAGCAGAATCCCGGAGAATTAAATTAGACAGGACGGGTGGAAAAACAGACAGGGAAAACAAACATGTTTGTCTATTGCCATCCTTGGTAATGGGATTTATTTTGCAGTCGTCAAAAAAGAAGCTTGTTTAAAGCTGGGGGTGTCGCAGCTTTTGCTTTGCAGGTGCTGCTGGTCCTTCTTCTGATCTGCACTCACGCGGGGCATCTGCCTGATGGAGAGTGCTCCGCACCAGACTGGACTAAAA
>NW_009201300.1:0-33632 GCF_000690835.1 Fulmarus glacialis
TTACTTAAAAATAACAGCTTTCGAGAATTGGAAACTCTGTCTGATACCATCCAGTGTGTTACTTAAAATTTAGCATGCAGTCTCTGCAGTTATTGGGATGAAGGTTTCTAAAGTATGTTCAAAAATACTTTCTCTTCTGTCAGCACTAAATTTCAATCCTTAGAAAACCAGGATAGATTCATGGCACAAATTTTGTGTGTGTTGGGGTTTTTTTTGCCCCCGCCAAAAAAAACCCCCCCTTGTGATGAAACACGTAAGTTGGGACAAAATTTCTTCCCCACCCTGTCACACAGTCCAACATTTAGTAAATGCTGTTTTGGGAGGAGTATTCTCCATGCTGGTTTTCTGCTGTTTAAAGGGAGAACTTGTAGTTATTCATATTCTTGTTTTGGTTTTGTTTTGTTTTCAGCATCCAGAATAGTGCTATCATCAGAGACATGTGCATTCCTCTTACAGAGGCATGATATCCCAAAAGTAGTGTCCCTGGACCTGTGATGAGGATCTACAATATTTGCTTTCAAAGGGTAGAGTTTTTTGGGGTATGCTTTCTTCATGAATTTTATCAGTCAGAAGTGTGTTCTGCATGAAGCATGCTTTTGTCCCAAGTACATGGGAACCATCAAGTTAATAAGATACAAGAAAAGAAATGTTTGAAGTGGAAAGCCCCAGAATAAGTGAGAAATTGCCTGCACTGATAAAAAGACTTCTATATCAATAGCCAAATCATGTGCATTCTTGTATGTTACTACATTATCTGAGCAGGTCAGCTGACTAAAATGAGATAGATGTCTGTTCTCTTAGAAAATTAGAAATACTCTTTGTTCTTTCTTGTTCGTGATATACTGTAATTACTGTGTGTTCTTTCAGTTGAATTCTCCTATTAAAAAATGAAAATCACACAATATTCCAAGAACAGAGATGAGCATTTGTATTTGTGTAGCAGTTATTTTCTGTGGAATTAGCGGTGAATTTGTTAATAATCTCAAGGTCTTGACATTTGAATACAAAGTTCACAAGCTGGTACGTTCACACATGCTCATCAACTAGGAACAAAATCTTCAAACTGCTATTGTTGGAAAATCTAATGCCCTCCTAGAATCAGAATCCAGGCTGGAATAAGTGGTTTAATGTTATAGGTTAGAAGATAGACTACAGAAGACCCACACAAAACAAACTGCTCTTTCTCAGATGTCTGTAGAGGACATGGTTGGTTAGATATCTGGAATTCTTGCTTGGGCACTGCTACTAACTGAGCCTGTCAGTTATTGCGAAATATTTTACAGGGAAGGATTGTCAAATATGACTTTACTTCTGAAGTAGTTTCCTGGTTGAATCTTCCTGTACTTTTCGTACAGGATTGTATTTGTACTTGTAATGTTAGTACATCTCATAGATACCAGGCAGGCTTTTCACATGGTTGTTTCACTTTTTCTTTTCTTTTTTTTCTTTTTTAGGGAAAAAAAACCCTCTCTTTTTTCTGGGTTTTGGACATTCTCATCTAGTCTACTTCTGGAATAGAAGTGTACCTTTCAACTCAACAAATGAGACGTACTGCTACAGCACTGCCCAAGGCAGCACAGTGCTCCAAGGAGTAACTTTTGGTGGAATCCCAACTGTCCTGCTGCTTGATGTAACCTTCTTTTTTGTAAGCCCAGTTTCTATTTCTTGTATTGAATATCCTTGTGGCCTTCTCAGAAGTTAGATTGTTCAGAATTCTCTTATTTATCAGGTAGGGATTTGTTTCTGAGAATCTTCAGAATAAGAAATGTGCTAAGGCCATCCTGGGAACATCAAAACACTTTTAAAGTATTGATAAAGGCTCACATACGTGTGCGATGACAGTGTCACTGTATGTTGGCTGTGTAGATGTAGAGAGAGTGCAGTATCATAGGGTCTGTAATGTGGAGTCATGGTGGGCTTTGTAGTGGTAGCTCAAATTTCTGTGTTTTGTCTTAACTGCAAGAACATTTTTTCCTTACTCTGGGTTTAAGTGCTGGATACCTTTTCAGGAGGGGAACACCATTGCTAACTTCATTGTTTTTTCAAAAGGAAATACAATACGGAAAATCTCATTTCACGGAATTTTTTTTTTTTTTTTTTTTTTTTTTATATTTCATAAAGCTGTTGAGGAGATAATGTACTGATCAGCTCAGTCCTGACCAAAGGAGGAATAGGATTAGTTGCTGGTCTGGAGGCCTGAGACTTCAATAAAACTTATGGTTATTTCTACAAGTTTGGTCTAGGTGGTCTTAAGCGACCAGAAAAAGAGCTATAGATCTGAAATTGGCCTGATGAGTGAGGTTTCTGATAGTAAAATGAGACTAAAGGGATCACATAGTTCCTGAGTTCTGGAAAGCCATTGTGGAGAAACTTAAAACTACCTGTGTAAGGTGTGAGCTGGTAGTTCCGTAGGAACATAGAGGATGTTCCTAAATGTTATATAGTGGCATTCTTTGCTATTGATTTGGTGTATGCAGCTTGCTACCATAAATCCATTTTCTGAGTATGTACAGTATTTACTGCTCTGTGCGACTGATGGCACAGCATTTAATAAGATTTAGTTGGAGTGTTTGGGGGGACCTGTTTTTTTTTTTTAAAGATGTGGTTGAATTTTAAAATACTGAGTTCTCTGCTTTTGAGTTCCTTGCTGCTGACCCCTCCTCTGAAACAGCATTAGATAGAGAGTTAGAGGCAATGTAGAAGGCTCCTCTCTTCTTCAAGTGCCGAGTACTGCAATTTATTTAGCAACTTCTGTATTCCTGTGTTCATTACATGTTTACTGCCATTAAACTTCATGCAAGCATGAAGTTTAGTAACTGTCAGGTGATGGGTTTCTGAATATTATTTCTAGGCTGGTTTCCTAAGAATGTAAGGTTTATATATTGCATTGTCTTCCCATTTTTGTGTGGCAGTTCCTCCTAATAACTGTAGAATATGTTAGGCAATTTCAACCAAAGTTGTCAAAGAGTCTAGAGAACTTCCCTGCTTGCATGAAGTTTAATGGCCAGATGAAGGAGGAAGATCTAAATTAATATTCCCTGTTGGGAGGAAGGCTCTTCTAAGAAGGTTTTATTCATTGTGAAATAAGGAAATTAGCTGTGTAATCTTGACACATAGATAATCTTTACATGTATCCTGGCTGGTCAGTCGGTATTTGCATAGATCCAAATTAAGTTACATCACTAGCTTTCTAGCCAAACAGGTATGGGGTGTAGGAGGGGCTAGGGGGTGAGGACATATGCTACATATGCATAGAAAACAGGCCTTGTTACTTCTGCTTCATTGCTTCGTACAGAGCAACTTGTTTATTTAAAAAAAAGGAAACAAGAAATGCATCTATGAAATACATAGTCGTGCTTTTTTTTTTTTCCTTGTTTTCTAGCTTCTTTCAAAAAGTGAAAATACAGGGGGGAGATAAAAAATACGTTGCAGAGATCAAATACAAGTTTCTGAGGTTTATGAGTTATAATAATATATTACTTTTACTGAGGATAAAAATATTTGTCATACTTGAGAAAATAGTTGAGCCCCCTACAGCCTGTTTACATCACTGTTTAAGAATAAAATAAAATAAAATTGCAAGTCTTCCATCATAGTTCTGGTCATTAAGTAATGAATAATAGTAAAGCTGTATTTATGAAAATTTTTACTTCCTCTGAAGTACTACTTGCTACGTTTCCTGTCACAAACCTTCATACACTTGCAGTTTAGAAGTATTTTTGCATGCAGTTCTCCTCTTTTATAAATTAGGACAGGAAGGCAGGTGTTCTGTCCTTTGGTCCCAGACAGGTTGGTTTGTAGCATAGCCACCATTGGATCGGTTAACATATGGCAGTTGGTTTAGGAGCTTGGACAGCATTCTTTGACAGTTCCTATACACCTAAGAATAATTATTCTGAAGTGGAAAAGTAAATATTCAAAGATCTTTGTTTTTATTTCCTAGATTTTAATATTACTGTTTTCCATTATAAGAAAGAGGTTCTGGGACTACGGTCGTGTTGCTCTGGTGTCAGAAGCTGAAAGGTAAAAAGATATGCTGATTTGTTGAAACCATTTGGGGAATATGGAAGTAGGTACAGTAAATACGGCTTAAATTAAGTTTGTATCGATTAGGTGTGTTTGTAATCGCATGCACATATTTGTTAAAAATGTCATCATGCTGCTTTGTGTGAAATACGTCCCACTCACAGAGTTGCTCTTTGCGGTTTCAGTAATAAAGTTGTGAGTTTGGCACTGTCATGAGTTTCATTCTGCAGTTGTGGGTTAAGGAAGTGGAGGTGAGAAAATAGGCTGCTTGTCTGCTAACATGTCACATACCTACACATTGATGTTTATAGTGTGTTTCTGTGAAAGAAGGATATTAACTATTTTGTTTATCTTGGCTGAAGCCCAGTATCTTCCCAGAGCTCCCTATGCAGCCTGTGCCATAATATTTCTGAAGGGTTTAAAAATCAAAAAGAAAGGTATTGTTGCAGGTTTCTGAAATTCTTCACTGATTTTTAGTAATGCTGCAAATGAGCTTTTGATTATTATTTTTTTTAATATTATTTCTACAGGACGATGTCTTGGGATGTTTAAAAGCTAGCTGTCTATTTACGAAGTGGTAAACTTTTAACAGCGAGCCTCTTCCTGGTATTAGTGGTGTAACTAAGTTGTGGTAAATTCACAACGAAGCAATAGGAAAGGACTCAAAATGTGGCTTTAGGTGTAATCCATGTACAATTGTGAAAAGTAGATGGTGGGAAAAGAAAAAATGCGCAATAACTGAGACAGCTAGCTCAGGCAGCAAGAATGAAGATGCTGTGGTGTAGGCTTCCATGTGGGCTGTAGAGGCCTGCACGGGACAAACGGGTCCTTGAGCAGTCAGACACCTAGGAGCCTATGTTACTGTCCCTGCTGGACTGTGACCTGAGCGAGCTAGGTCAAAATTATCATAGATACACCGATGAATACACTCCATTTTAACATGTATTGTAATGTAATTATGGGCACATCACCATTGCAACATTTCTTTTTAGCAACAAACTAAAACCAGGTACTTTGCTATATTTGAGGGCCACTGAGTCTCTAAATGTTTCTAGCCTTGCTGCAGGACTGAATTTGTGTGAGGAGGTGGCCCTGCAGGTAGGGGTTTACTTATGCAGAGAGATTCTGAGCCACACAGTAGTGGCTGTAAGATGAAGGAAGAGAGGTGGAGGGAAAGGAGTTGATGTCTTGTAATGAGGAATATCTGAACAGGAATCTACCTTGCAAATCTGATCCTCAATGGGCTTCCAAACCTGTGTTGTATTCTTTTATTTACTGTGGTTTAATATCCCAATAAAACATTGTTTTCTTTCTAGTTCAGTTAAATGCTCTCATGTCAGGAGCTCACATCCTCCCTTTTCAACATGAGACACAGCAAATGTTTCTATAATTAAGCATATGCTACAAGATGAAAACCACAGCTTTCCTAAGTGGAAAAGTGTTTTTGTACTACTTCCCTTAGTTACTTCAGAATTGTTAAAGCTGAAATAATTCTGTGGAATTCCATCGTCTGTTATTAAAGATACTTAAAAGCGTCATTTAATGTATTTTAGTGAATCAAGATACAACCGATTGTCAACATCTTCATCAGTACCTGAAGATCTTGAATATGATAGGGTAAGTATTCTAGAGTTTTGATGTGTTTTTTTTAATGCAAGCTATTTAATGGAATCTCTTGTAATTTGCCATTCCACCTAGCCCAGTGAACCGGTCATTAAGCTGGAAGAACATCTATATGCAAAAATTAGTCATGTATTGTGTTTTTATAGAACCATACGTAATCTCTCTCCATTTTCTGAGAAACTATTGCTATATCACAAATCAGTATCTTGGGTCGTCATTTTTAAGTGACTTTTTTTTTTTTTAATTAGGAGGGGGACTACATGTTAGAATTTCAGAGGGGAGGCAGGGAAGAAAAAAGACTACTAAATAATTTGTGCTTAAATAACAGTTCAAAAAGTTATATTATGTTCACGTTGCAAATAATACATAGTTGGTCTTTATAGTACATTGCCTTCCTCATAAAGATGAGAAAACTGGATGCAAGTGCGAGGCTAGTAATAATGCTATGTGCTCTTAATATTAAAACTGTTTTGGAGTGGAAGATAATTTTTTGGCCAAACTTTTAATTGGTTCTATCCATAGTCTCTCTGGAGTCTTTGAATTCACGCATCTCTATCATTTTGTGTTGCAGCTTCACAATGAAGCATGCGAGAGTTGTTAAAATGTAGGCTGCCATCACTGGACATTTTGTATATGTATCAACTCAGTATCTAGCCTTGCAACTAAATAATTGTGTGAGCGTCAAAAGCATAATGGTGTTTGATCAGGATGCTCTGCTATTTGTGTAGTTTTCTTCATCTTTTTTAAAACCATAAAGCAACTTTATAATTAAAACTGTTGAATAAAAATGTGTCTCTAGCTTGATACTATTCACTTGAAAGAAGATGCTTTTGGAGAGACAGGATTTTTTTTGAACCATACTGGAACATTCAGTGAGATGTGATCTCTGCTGTACAGTTTCATAGGAAGATTTGTAAACCTATACAAGAAGCCTTTCTGGTGATGTAATCACAGCATTGTTTCTAACTACCATTTAACTGATTAACTTGCATTAGCCTCTCATGGAACTTGTCCTTGAAATTGGAGAGTCTCTGGAAATGGTTTTGGAAAAAATAATCACCTTTTCTGCTCTAAAACAATCCTTTAAAAAAATTCCTTAGAAGCCTCAATCTTGACTTCTGTTCATTGGAGATGGGATCTGGACACACTTGTGTGCCCAGGCAATAAATGTGCAAGTGAAAAAAAAAAAACAACCCTCTGAAGACAGACATATGAAGTGCCTTGTAAAAAGTGTGTAGAGTATGAGGTATTTTTCTGTATGTTTCTAAATGGTGATTTCATAGCAACAAACTGCCAGCTTTTTAGCTGAGAGATTGACTTAATAGAAACACTTCTCTTAATTGTACAGATTAGAGACTACATTTTTTGTATGTTAGCTCCTAAAGACTTCCTTCTTTATTTATAGGGGTTTTGTTCTTGGATGACAGCTGCTTTTCGGATGCAGTAAGTGTATGAAACAGAAATAGTGAGCTGTGGTTTGCTTTGCTCTTTTTTTATTTAAAAAAGAGGGGTTACATTCAAAATTTTTTTTTCCCTTGAGTAGATAGAATTTAATACAAATAGTGATACAGGTGCCTCTGGTGGGGTGGAAAAAGAGTATGAAAACAAGGTCAGCTTATGAGAATACTTCTTCAGGATACAGTCATCCTTCAGCTGGCAGCCCAGGGACTTCCTGATCTTGGGACAGTGTGTAAACCTAAGTGAATCTATAGCATTTATATGGATTCTGAGCTAATAACTAGGCTCTAGGCTTTTACCCTTCAAAGAGTTCTGTGTGGGCGTTCCCCTGTTTGAAGCCAGTAGGGCCCTGGGCAGGAAACAGGGTTTCCCTGCAAGGATTTCTGTGGAGAACTGGTGGTTTGGCTGGGGCTGGAATTGACTAACTAGGAAAAGCCCATCCCACTGTTTCCCAGAAACTGAGCATTAGATGTGTGATGTTCGTTCTTTGCATCTCTTGGGGCTTAGTAAATCATGATTTTTAAAAATCAGTTTCTAGCTTGGGTACATTGAAACAAAAAAGGGGTGGGGATTGAGCCTGTCTTTTTCTCCATTTTTGCTAGTGCAGTTCCTTCCTTTTCCAAGAACTCCTATTTTAATGATTTGTCCTGCTGACAATGGATAGATGATGAGAGTTAATTCCAAAGCCTATTAATATCTTCTGTTAATTGGATGTCGTAAAAGTAAGGTGATTCTGTTGTCATTTTCCTCATGGGGAGCCTTTATGGAGATGAGTGAACACCGTCACAGTGTGATCTTAAAGTTTGAGAGCTAGGCTTAACACCTTGTGACTGTCATAAAGCAGGAGGTCACAGCAAATGACTTTGTTCTTTTTTAGGCTGATAAAAAAGAATTTGGATTTGTATTTGCTTTTCAGATTACTTGTTTCCGTCTTAAATTCCCTCATGTTAATTTTTGTATGTTGATACTGCACAAGAAAAAGACACTTTTGGACCTTAAATTTATGCATGAAAGAACACAACCATGTTGAAAACAGATAGGGATTGATGGAGATGTCACTGGGTAGACTGAGAAATTAGCGTATGTTCAAAAACCACCCCAAAAAACCGCAAGGATATTAAGTAGACTGACCGTGTGCTTTTCTGTCTATGATGCAGCGATGATGAGATTCATGAGAGATGTGGTGAAGATGCCATACATTACCTTGCCTTCCAGCGTCACATCATCTGTTTGTTGATTGCTGTCAGCATTTTGTCTGTGTGTGTCATATTGCCTGTCAACTTATCGGGTGATCTACTTGGTAAGAATTTTTTGTGTATTCTGAGAAGAATTTTGTGTTTTATATCATTGCAAAAGCTTTTAGGATTTTTTTATTTTGGTAAACTTTGTAAGGTTTGTGTCGTTTTGTTGTGGGTGTCATCGTCCTCCGCCCACTCAGTCTGATGTGTGTGTCATTTTGTGTGAAATTCGTATGAGAGTAGAGGGTTCTTTAAATGTCTGGCAAAAACTGTTGTCAGAAACAAGATGGCAGACCACATGCAGACATAGACAGCTAGACCTAGAAGGCTCAAGGCAGGATTAACTTGACCTATGCCCTCTTAACTGGTGTTTATCTAGGCACTCTTTATGATTTTTATAGGTGGTTATTGCCAACGGAAACTGTCTTCACAGTTGAGAAATCTTTTTCTAGTGTCCAGTCTGAATCTCTTTTGCTGCTGCTGGGGAGAATAGATAATTCTTTTCCTCTTTGCAATATCCTTTTAGCTGCTTGAGGATTAACAATTCATCTGTCTTTTTCCCTCTTTTTTTATAAACCAGACCAGTTAATTTGGTCATTAATGAGAAATGTTTTCCATTTGGCTGGTCATAAAATCATCAGCCATCCTCTGAGCTTTTTTATTATCTAGCTAGACTGTCTCCCATTGTTCCCTTCTGTCTTGGTTTGTGGCTCAAAACTGGACAAATCTTCTCGCTGAGACTTTGTCAGTGCTGACAGACAAAGAATTATTTCAGGTTTTTTGCAGTCTAGTCCTGATTATGTCTGCCAGTGTGACACCTACCTCTTTCCATTATTAACTCACACTCAACAAATACAGTAAGTGTGTCCTCTAGTCTGTCATTCAGGTTGCTAATGAGAATACTGGTGGACACAATTCTTAAATCCTCTTTCAACATTCTGCCATTTTTGATAATGAGCGCTTATAAGCCCATTTTATACCTGGCTTTGTAACAGTCTTGTCAAGATCATGTTTACGGAGTTGTTCGCTGTTGATCATCTTGGTGAATAACGATGCAAAAAAAAGCGGTAATTCATTTGGTTTTCCCAGGAGCTCTCAAGCGGAGTACTTGCTTGTGTTTTGTTCTGTTTGTTCTTATACCACAGCAATTGCATCTTATTTTGTGTACTGACCTCGCTGATCTTTGTCCCTATAATTTATTCTCTTCTATTGTCCTTAATAATGTGGCCTAGTTTTTGTTTTCAGTGTACTCCTACCTGTGTTTTAAAAAGCCTTGTGACTTAGCCCTCATCTGTAATGGGATACATTGTACCTGTGTGTTTAGTATTGTTTCTTTATGGAACTGCCATCTCTGACTTCCCTTTTATGAGCTCTTTCTTAGCAATTCTCTGTTTATATTAATAATCTGCTTTCTTAAAGACCATTGGTGTTCTTTTTTCTTTCTTTGCATTTCTTTTCTTTTTTTTGCTCTTTCATAGGACCCTTTATCACTTCACAGTCACTTCTCCTTCCTTGCTTTCCATCTCTGTGTTCTCAGTCAGCATCCCTAGTTTTACAGAATCAAATCCAACACACTGGTGCCCTAGTTGCTGTCTTCACCTCCTTCGTAAAGAGAAAGATGCTGGTGCCTTCCAAGAACTTACAGAACGTAGTTCCCTCTTCTGGTCTAGTTACTACCTGTATATTTATACCAAAATGGATTTTCTAATGTGCATCAATTTGTGTGCACTGTCTTTCTCTAAGTAAAATTTGATAAAAGTTGTAATATCTTGGATACCAGTAGATGCTCTCTGTTAATGCAAATGGCAGAGTATGGCTGGCCACCTAAAGCAGGAGAATACAGCTTCTGTTTTCCTGCATTAATTTTTGTGATTCTAGGAGATATGGCTGAAAAACAAATATGAAGTTTTAGTGTCTCTCCCCTTCTTCCTCCCCTTCCACCATATGTTGATTTTGTGCATTTGCAGTTCTTCCTGTTGTGATGACTTAACTTGCAATGTGGTTGTTTAGCTTTCCAGATACACTTAGCTCTTTTTCTTTTGTGAACATGTACTCAATTTTCATTCACTTGCATTGTCATTTTTTAAAATACTTGGCAGTCTAGAGAAACAATGTCATATAAACTTTCTCATTTTTGACCTTACTAGGGTTATCAGTACTGTTTTGTCAACACTGAATTAATGCAGTTTAAAAAACTGAGATAAGAAATCAGTGAAGATGGAATAAAAATGTGAAGGAAATACATTCAAATCCCTGAACAATGTTGTTAATGGACTTGGAGGGAGAAAGGGAACTGCTGCAAAGATCTAGTATTCAGATTTTTAAAATAATCTATTATTTCTCTTGATGGGTTGAATGCGGTATAATCCTGGGGGTTTTTTTCCAACTCTAAAATGCAATACAGTGTAAACCAGAATTAATTATGATTCTAAATCTTTTTAGCAATGAACATGCTCAGCATTAAAAAGAAGTATATCAACATTTAAAAGAAATAAGAGTAAAAGCTGACTTTCTGATAGTTTGCCTGTAAATGTTCCACCAGTTAATTATGTTACTTGGTTTTGTTGTTTTTAGATAAAGATCCCTATAGTTTTGGAAGAACAACTATAGTAAACTTACAAACTGGGTAAGTAAATCTTGCAGAGTACTTTTATGCTTATGTCTGTTTCCTGCCATAGTCTCTGAACACATGAATTGATACTTGCAGCATGGCTTATGGGGTAGGAATTACTTACTCGTACTTCATCACCTGAAACTGGGATACGTTCAACTTCAGGCTATGCAGTTACAGTGCTGATAAGAAATCTGGAGACTTGGCTTCTATTCTCTCAGCTCTTACTTCTTACACCACGTGTTTCTCTTGGCTAATGACTGCGCATCTAGCGATATTATTTTCAGAAATTTCCACATTAAGAGAAACCATACTTCAGAAGGAAAATAAAACTGACAGCTTTACTAGAGTGTGTAACTCGGATGATTTAAATTCTCTTACATCAGATTTATCTGTGTGCATATCTCTCCCATCCGAGATCACGATTAAAATTACTTCTATGTGTTTTTAAAAGTCTGTAAAATAGTTGAGATACAAAGATGTACAATTTTTCTGTTTTATTACTTGATCATTCCACGTCTATCCATGCTACTATGTCCAATAGAGTTTCTGCCGATGCACTTTAGTTTTTTTTAACCATGTTATGAATCCTAGTAACTAGTGGGGATTTTCTGTTTGGTTGGCGTTTTTTATCTGTAAAATAGGTTCCTGTATTTTAGGTTAATAGTAATTATTAATGCTCTTCACAAAACTGAAGAACTGTTCACAGAACAGAACTTCTGTAAGCTTTGAGGAAGGAGCTATCGGAGAAGCAGAATTTGCTCCCTGTGTTAGGCTGTTTTCAATTTGAGTAAGGATTGTGTTCAAGGAGAGTTCGGTTAAGCACTCAGCACAGTAACTAATAAGGCCAATAAAAAACATTTTGGCAAATAGCATGGTGTGTGCTATTGGTCATCTGAATGAGAAGACGCAAGTCAAATGCTGCCCAAAAATGTCCATGTCATAGAATATCTGTTTTCTTTGTAGGTCTGTTACCTATAGAATTTTATGATAAGCAAGTAACCCTAATGACTTTCCAAGGCATCTGCATAGGTGTGACTGACTACCAGTAGCTACCTTTTTTTCTTGTTATGTGTTCAATGAGAGGTTGTAATCTGCTTAGCATTTTGATGGCTACTTGTATCATTTGGACAATTAGTTCTTCCTGTTTCTCATATTCATAACATTTTGTCCGACAGTAATAATCTTCTTTGGCTGCACACAGTTTTTGCTGTTGTTTACCTGATTCTGACTGTTGGCTTCATGAGACATCACATGAAGTATGTCACATACAAAGAAGAAAACATAGTAAGTTTCTGTACTGGGGTGAAAAAAAACATACAGCATGTTTTCAAGTGGATAATGCTAAAAAAGAAAATTGCTAAGATGCCTCCTGCTTGCTAGAATGTGACATAAGTGTGAAGGAATTCACTGAAAGCAAAGCTCCACTGAGTGAACTGTGAAAATGGATGAAGGGGATTGGGGAGAGATTTGTGAAATTTTGGTGTAACCTATTACCAATGTAGAAGGTGAATGTGGTGCTGTCTTGAATAGATGCAGCTCCCATCAAAATCAAAATTTCCTACCTTTTTTTGCCCTCTACAAGACAGCTACTTGTGCTGTGTCACCACTGCCTTCCTCACGTTCTTGTTTTCTCTTTCGTGATGTGGTTTCTCAAAATTGGAGTTGCATTTTTTTCTTGCAGGTTAAGTGCACATTGTTTATAACTGGTCTTCCAAAAAATGCAAAAGAAGAGACAATACAAGGCCATTTCACGTAAGTTCCATGCTAGAGTAGTATCATTAGGAACAGGAGATTTAAAATTGTCCTAGTAATTTTACCTGCTCAAGCAGAAATGGTTTTTGACTTTTGCACTGTTTAAAATTTATATTATAGTATTCGTCTTCTACAAGCATATCTTATTCCTTAGACAGAATTGAGAAAAGATTATATTTCCATAAAGTCAGTTAGCTGATCTTAAAATTAGAATCTAAGAAAGTGGCTGTGTATCCATGCTTTCCAATCATGCTCCTATCTCATATTAAAGTCACTTTCAGGAACTGTCTCTCTGGAGGTCTCCACTTTATGATACCTCATTCAGAAATGAAATGAGTGACTGAGATGTCAGTTAGACATCAGTGATGCTCTTTAAAACAGTTTCTTCGTTGTACTTTCTGTTCTTACGGTCTCACGTACTGCTTCCTTTTCAGTGCTGCCTACCCAACCTGCACTGTGCTGGAGGTCCAGCTGTGTTATGACGTAGCCAAGCTTATTCGTCTCTTCAAAAAAAGGTACTTGTTTTTGTAATCTATGCGAGTTTAGCATAGTTTTGTGAACGATTTGCCAGTCCTTAATCAACATACACCAGTAGTACTAAGATTGCACATACTAGAAATGAATTTGGCTCTTAAAGGTCTGGTCTGGACTTCAGTTAGATTCAGCTGTGTTCTAAGGTGAGTTGTGGGGTTCAGCCCGTTTCTTGTAGGTGTGATACGTTGTGTGTTGCGTAAGATAAGCTTTGACTTGCTGATTATTTATTTATGTATGTATTTAACTATTGTCAGGCAGTGCAAAGTGAAAAACCCAACTATTGAATTAATAACTCTGGGACCCTGCTTCTTTGGCCAGAGGTGCTGGTCACGGGAGAAAAAAGTGTTGTCTTCTGGGCTATACATTGGTTTTTCTCCTGGAACCTCACTACAAGTGTAGGCTGTAAAATGCTGTTACAGACTTGAAAATAAATTATACTAAGTAGCCAAAATAAGGTATATGAATATCTTTGGTGACCGATTAATTTGTTACCAGTCCTTGACATAACTTTTTTTTCTTGGAGATTATATTCTTCTTGAGCCTGATGTTGATGCTGTTTTCTTGCAAAATGTTATGGATGTATTTTTCTGTCCAGAAAACAGGCAGAAAAAAGCCTGACTTACTATGAACACCTGCATCAGAAGTATGGCAAGCGGGTCCAAATCAATCCTAAGCCATGTGGTCAATTCTGCTGTTGTGAAATGAGAGGATGTGAAAGGGTAAGAGATTGTGTTCATTTTTAGTTACGGCTAGGTAGATTGTTGGAAGAGTAGAGAATAGTTTTTGTGTGACATCATTGAGCTTCAGAAAATTCATTTATTGCAGATAGCTCATCCTTCATGTTCTTGCACTGTACAGAAAAGGAATTCCCCAAAACTTTTAAAATGTAATCTTAGTGCAAAAATTGAAGTACAAGAAAAACTTCCTGTTTGTTTGTCTTTGCATTGTGATGTGATTTGTAATTTGTGGAAGTAGTATAAGGAAGAGAGGCTATGGTTTGTGTAAGCTGTATTTTAATGAAGATATTAGCCTTCTGGTACTTGGATGTAACAGTCATCAATTTCCTGACAGGAGGATGCTGTAGATTATTATACCAGAGTTAAAAATGAACTGATGGAAGAATATTCAAAAGAGGAACAAGCTGTTCATAATAACCCACTGGGAATGGCTTTTGTAACATTTCAAGAGAAGTCCATGGCAACCTAGTAAGTTTTGTCTGCTGTCTTGTTTGTTCTCTTTTAACTACAATAGTACACCTGATCTCCTGTTTGTGTGGCTTGTTTGCTTATGTTGGTTCTTCTTCCTTTCTTCTGCTTCACCATCCTGTGGATTTGGTCTGCTTTGCTTTCCAGCAAATTTTCCCGTAAGTGTGCATTTAGATTCTATGCTTCGAGTGAAGAAACGATCTAAGGGACTAAATGGCTCTGGACATTTATTGGGATAAGGAGCCTTTCTCTTCTGTGTGGGATCCAGTCCATCAGTGTAGGTTAGTACTAGGCCAGACTAATTGGCTCTTGAATACGAATTACTGATTTCTCCATTTTCTACTGTGCAAATGGTCCAATTACTTATCACAGTGGGTGCAAATTACACTTCTAGTTAGTCATCTCAACCAAGTAGAGTCAGTGACTGACCTGGCCATAGATGATAGATACAGATTACATATCTCTCTTACCTGTTATTATAGATACATATGTAGGCCTAATATCAGAAGTTGTTCAACGCCTTTTACTCGGCCCTTTGTAGAGAAAATGCATGTAGCCTCTCATTTTCTGTTGGCACTTCGTGAGCATCTTTTACTAACACAAAGTGGGTAAAGGGAAGCAGAATAATATTTGTATTACAAAAATAACACATCATGCCTTTTTTATTCTTCATAGCCTCTCTGATTTAAATTGTGTGCAGTCTTTTGACCTTCAAGTCATGTTAGAGCACCAGTCTTTCAGGCTCTTTTTCAAAGAAGTCCAGGGTTTAGAATTCCTTGCAAGAATTTGAGATGCTGGAGAAAGTTTTGCTTGCTGCTTTTTAACTGAGTTGTGATTGTGTGGTAAAATCTGCCCTCCTCCTAATTTTGTAATGCTACACACCATATTTAGAGAATCTAGAGCATGAAATAACATTTTAAGATGTGAAACTGAAAGAAGAAATAAGCACTGAAGTTCCTTCTCAAGCTGCTAATTTGCCCAGTACAGTTTTCATGGGATAGTCTCTCCTTGGGCATGTGTTCTGAGTTGCACTGCAGGCGTCTCTGAGTTGAATTATCAAGAACTGAAAAGAGTTTACGTTTTTTAGCTTGGAATTGATGCGGTGGACTCCATTCTCTGGAAAATTAGGTTAGATTACATGTGAAACTGAGGCTACCATCAAATTAGAAAGTTATTTGGTGCCCTTAGTGTGCTCTGCTCCACAGAGCCCTGAAATAGGATGGGAGAAACAGGAAGCCAGGACTGAGGTTCATGGAGTCAGGGGTTGCAGAACCTTGGTTAATGATGGTGCTCGGTAGTATGGCTGGTAGTGCTAAAGCTTGCTCTGTATGTATTTTTAAAAATAAACTATCAAAGTATAATTAACTTTCTTAAATACTTGCTGCTGCAAGATGCTGGCAATTTGACGTCACTACTTGAATTCTGGTAAGGTAAAGAGCTGGGTTTTGGGGGTTATTTTTGTTTGTTTGTTTGGTGTTAGTGTGTGTGGTTATCTCTTTTCTTTATGTTAAGGGCACAACTGAGAAACAAGCATGTTCAGGAATTTTAGAGTCTACCCGTTCAAATATAATATATACTGTTTCCATGCTAGTGTAATAGAGCTTATCTGGAGTGGAACTTCTTTTACACAGTAACACGCACACAGTTGTACTGTCTCTGAATATATGCCTAGCACGTTTATTGCTGTGTTTTGAGAAATCTTTTAAAGTGTTTATTCTGGGCATGTTTAAATTTTGTTAAATACATTGATTGTCGATCAACTCATAACATTTGAAGATAAAATTAAGTATTGTGATTATTTTAGGAGTGGATGAAAGTGGGTAATATTTTGAATTGTGAGAATACCAGCATGATAAAAAATTTTCTGAGAATTGGTACTCAAGGCAAAATTGGCTAGTTTTGATACTAGTGTAATGAAATGAGAGTGCAGATTAATCCTTTAGTCTGCTTTGATTTGAAAACAGCCGTAATTATGTAAAGAGCTGTTTGGGGAAGTGGCTGTCTTTGTTTTTATTTTTTCCAATGCTCTCAGGCTTTGATCTATTTTTTAATCTTTTTTTCATACGAGTCACTGCTGCTGTTCATGTTGGTAGAAGCACTGAACAGTTCAAACCAAGACTGCTTTTTGTTTCCAACTTTGTCAGATCTCAAAGACCTGTGGTAGTAACTGTTTATATGATGGTCATTACATGCATGATATAATGTTATGTTGTTGTCTAAGTACTATCTTGATCTCTGGTTATTAAAAGCAAAAAAATCTTTATCACTATCCCCAGTCTTTCTCATTACATATGCAGCATTTTCAGGTGTAAAAATTTGGAAAAATCCTCCTCTTCATTTTCTTCCTTACAGTATCCTTAAGGACTTCAATGCCTGCAAATGTCAGAGTATTAAGTGTAAAGGAGAACCCCAGCCATCGTCCTACAGCAGGGAGCTGCGCATATCAAACTGGGAGGTTACATATGCTCCTTATCCTGAGAATATTTGTTGGTAAGATCCCTGTCTTACATCCATTTATTTATGATAATGTAGGTTTAGAATGGGGTCAGGAGAAGGGGGCTGAGTGCATTTTTTTTTAACCCTAAACTAAGATTTTATGTAGTGTTTGGATGTGGCTGAGCTGCATCTTTATTTCCATTACTGGTGTTCTTCATTGACCTCGGGGAGGCCTCTCTGAGGCTGACTAGAGTTTTGCCACCCCAAAGTTCTGGTACCTGCAGATCCTGTTAACAAAAAAAAAAAAAAAAAAAATCAGCTTATTAATGTCCGTGCCTCAGCGTTTCCATTTTTTGAGGTTAATGCATATCTACTGTTGAGATCTGAGGAAAGCAACTTGTTGTTAGTGCTGCGTATTCTCCAAGTATGTTGTGTTTTTTTTTTTTTGAGTTGCCACATGACGAGTATAACTTGATCCACTCTGTGAACTATGGTCTGTCTTCTAACATCTATTTATGGACCCAATAAATTTCCCAGACTTTACCCACCACTTACAGGAGAGTGTTGGAAAACAGATAAATGCTTTTTTTGAATTAAACTGTTCCTGTGCTGCCTTCTGTCATGCTTATAGGCTGAAAATGACAAAACATTTTCCAATTGCTTTGCAAATAACTTAGGGTTGGGTCAATATAATCTCCTGTTCATATAACAGTAAATTTGTTGTGACATTTCCATTGTCCAAACCAAAACTGCAAGTGAGACACAAACATGCACAAGTTACTGTAGTTTACCTGGATGTAACATTTTTTTTTTAAAAGTACACTTTTTTCCTAATTATTTTAATAGGAAATTACTTTTAAGGTGACTATGCCATCTGTTTCTAATAATTGAGAGGTTTTCTCTAGAACTACAATTCTGCAGTTGGGAATAAAGTACAGAATCTTTAACCATAAAGCAAACAACCATAATTCTTAGCTGTGTTCTTTGTAGCTGTGTTATTTTGAGACATGAATTAAAAATCTCTTGCAAGCTGCTTTCCAAGTAGGGTCAGTTTAATCTGCCTCTTTCATGAAAGGGTTCTTGCATGTGTGTGTGCTTCATTTCCTCTTCCTTTCTTCAAGCACTGTCTTATGGACACAGGAAATGATCGTTGAGACTCTGGGTTGAAGCACTTACAAAGCTTTTCTAAACATCTCTGAGAGGGGAAGATGGTGGGGTTTTGTTGGTTGGTTGGTTTGGTTTTGTTTTGGTTTTTTTTTAATGTTCTCCCCTCTCACTTGAAGAAGAGGAGGCACAGGGATTTGCCAAGTTACTTACCTAGGTTCACAAAAAGAGTTGTCGTAATTGGGGATGTTACTGACCCTCTGTGTCCCTGTTTCTTCTGTTCTAAATACTTGGCTTTGGTTGGGGTTCAAATCATTCCACTCCTTTTGGGAATCGTTTCAGATAACATTTAAGAACTTTACCTGTTTAAGACCTATGGTTGCTGTTTTAATATGGCAGGAAGGGATGCAGGGTTTTTTAATTATTTTTTTCAAATCACAGTTTCTTGGTAGATTCTGCCTCTGATAGCTATTCTCCTTGCAGAAATTCTCTGTATCTTCTTTCATCACTGTCTCTTCTTGTTCTAACTTTGTTTAGTACTTCCATATTATTAAACAGTGGAAGTGTTTCATCCCCAACCTTAACTACATTAGACATTGTGTTTGTGTTATGAAAGACTAAATATGTTCTTCTGCAAGAGCAATTTATGTTATCATTCAAGAAAGGTTGCAGAGTTTTCTTTGTTTCTAATAGCAACTGGAACTTGTGTAGTGCTTTGTTATATAACTTTGAGACTATGAAAGCTCAATTTAGAAAAAGCAATGCCACCTGTTACTTGACAGATAGTATATATTTTCTTAACAGCAAATGCTTACTGCTTGCTTTTGTCTTTTTTTTTTTTTTTTTTCCCCCAGGAAAAATCTTTCAGTGCGTGGACTGAAATGGTGGTTTAGATGGGCTTGCATTAATTTGCTTCTTTTTATTGTGCTGTTTTTTCTTACTACTCCTTCCATAATCATCTCAACCATGGACAAGTTCAATGTCACTAAGCCTATTCACTACCTTAATGTGAGTATCACCATATGTTTGGATATAGCTGTGTATCAGACCAAAATGTTGATAAACTGATAGGTGTATAGTAAGACCATGAAACAATAAGCTGAATTCATTTGAAATTCTGAAGATTGTTTTACGTAACTCCTGGTGAAAAAGCACACGTCCAGAATCAGGTCTTCAGTCCTCTGTTGTTCCTTGATAGTAGGCTGAAGTAATTTCATCTGAAACTTTATATTGTTATAAATGTCTTACTTGTTTGCAGTAAAAATTTGCATTCCAAATTTACATGATTCTAAATTTTGTAATCAAAAACCTTTGCCAAAAATGGAATTTCAAGTCCAACTTGTATTTATCTTGTATATATCTGGTCCTAGTTTGACTGCAGCTGAAGTCTCTTGCAAGCTATTAATTTTAAATACTTCCCCAAGCTAGTGTAAACTACATAAAAACTGCTTTTTAGATTTTACTCTCATAGAATTTAATTCCCAATCCTACTCTTGTTTTTCATCTTGCACACCAGTGCTGAGCACTCACTCATTTTATGACTGTATCTGAATATAATTTCCACAGTCCAACCTGCTATAATTTACAAAAAGCAAAATATTGCAGCCTCTGTTGTATCACAGCTGCACTAAAATGTTTTTAATACTTATTCTTACTTTTCCCCCCCCACCAGAATCCCATCGTCAGTCAGTTTTTCCCAACGCTCTTGCTCTGGTCCTTCTCAGCTTTGCTACCAACAATTGTCTATTACTCAACTTTGCTGGAGTCCCACTGGACAAAGTAAGCAAGATTTTCCTCTGGGTTGGCCTTATCAGCTGAATTACTAAAATAAATGGAGAAAGTGCTTATCTTGCATGGAGCTCTTAAATCCGCAGACCTCTCGTAGCAGGGAATGTCATGTTCTCGTCTTTTTCTAATGTTATAACCAACACTTTGGAGTTTAAGTAATTTGTAATCAATGCAGCAAATGTAATTGGACCACATGATTTGCTTATGCTTCCTTCCCCCCTCCGCCTCTTTGTGTTTAATCAGAAAAAAAATGTATAAGCAGGCTCAGGGGACTGTAGCTTCAACAGGAGCATGGGAAGTGCCTCTGATCCCATAACCAGCTTGCTCTCCTGGAAGATAGGAGGTGTGGGTTTGGATCCCCTCCAGGCCGAGAACGTCACAGAACCCCAGAATCCCACTTCAACAGAAAGTGCTCCAATTGCTGGCATGCTACTTATAAAAAGGGCATCAATCTTCTTGTTGTTTTGTGTGGAAAAAATGGTCTGGACGTAACTCTTGGTGCACAACTCAGTTGCTGTTGGATATTGTCAGTGGTGATCTGAGAAGACTTATGGGACCAAGGCCCAGCAGATGTTGATGCAAGATTTTCAGATACGACCGGTGCACTCTGGAAATGTCAAGCACAGTGACGTGCTGCTAACTTGAAGAACTCAGCATAGCTTGGTTTGGCATACCAGATTTCATCCCCAGTTTACCTGCAGTCAGATAAAAGCATGATACTGCACACTGAATCCCAGCTTCACTCGACTTCACTCAATCTTTTTCCATAATGACTGCAGCCATTTTTTGTTTGTTTTTATATTCTAAGGTCAATTTTTTTTTCCTTTTTAATTTGTTGTACCATTCCTTGTAAGACATTATGTCCAAAATCTACTGTTTAGTCATCAAAGTTGTAAAAATTGTATGCTTTTCATCAACGTTTCTTTTTCTTGGGTTTTGGTTTTTTTTTTTTTTTGGTAGTTGTGCTAGGCACATGAACTTTGAGCCTTCTCAATCAGTTGAAATATTTTTCTAAAGTCACTAGCGATCACGGATCTGATTTCAAGCCTCGGTATAGTTATACTAATATGTCCCACAGTGCCCAAGGGCTACATGATCCTATAATAAAACCTCTGTGGTTTTAATGCCCTATCAGATGCCAGCTTTAACAATCTGAATTGTTTATAGCAATCGCTGCATTTTTCTGGCAACAGTGTGTCACTAGATGGATGTTCCTGCTACTGTAGTACGGGTATAGCATTAGTAGTGTCATGTTGTTCCCAAAGACTTGACACTTGGCAAGGACAGTCAAGTAGCTTGTCTAAGTGTCTGGTTTCTTGGCAGTCGTGCCCTTTTACGAACTGCCTAATCCCTCTTGGCATAATACTTGAAGAGCTGTTTGTTTACAAGCTGTTGTGAGATGTGAGTATCATTGGACGAGAGACCAGCTGTGATTGTCGCACATCCCCTTGCTTGTGGTGCAGACCTGTAGTGATGCTAATCCAGAGTCTGGATTAATGTTCAGAAATGTTTTCTTTGCCCAAGAAGATACTGAGAGCTTGCTTGGTCCAAATTAGTGAATATCTCAAAGATGTTGGTTTTATGAGTATCTTGTAGCAATGTGATATGGGAGGGGAAGCTTCAAGTCTGATGGGTGCTGACATTCTCTGGGCAAGATCCTTCATGTGTGGATGTCTTTCATATGAGCTTCTTACTTAGTGACTTTTTATGTTGGTAGATCTGCAGAGAACAGAATAATGATGCATAAAGTCTACATATTTTTGATCTTCATGGTATTGATTCTGCCCTCCCTTGGTCTGACCAGGTAAAGAATCGTAATTTAATGGAGTAATGTTTGAGTATTTTTATCATATGAGGCAACTTACTTCTGTTTTCTGGTTGCTAGTTGAGGTATAGTTGATGTACTCCCACTCCCTCCGGTATGTATGGTTATATTGTCATTACACGTTAGATTTCAATGTTCATTTTTTATCCGAGGACCATTTTTTATCATAGCCCTTAAAGTTTCCAAAGGCTGACTTTTCTTTTAGCAAAGAAATTTAAGACCTTGTAAGATCAATGACTAATTGAAAGTTGCCCGTACTCACCATCATAGCTGAGAACCCAGTTTCCTGACTATGTCTTACACTTCAGTTATAGTTGTCCTTTTCTTTCTACCTTTACAGTATTTGACTGTTTCTCCTGGCTAACCGGGTAACATGTATTTGTCCTATCTATATCATAGCTGCTAAAAATGAATCATTAAAACTTTAGTATGAAGTAGATTTTTCTGTTTTGTCTGATTCTGTATCTTTTTTCCTATTTCTGACTAGCAGTAACTGTGATAAAGCTAAAGTAGTGTTCAGATTATTTGATTAAGTTCTCTCTATCCACTATCCTGATCTGAACTACTTAAAAAGAGAAGCAATTTTACACAGTACTAAGCTGTTGGAGACTGAATTACATTAACCATCTTTATTTCAGCCTTGATTTTTTTTTCCGTTGGCTGTTTGACAGAGAATCATCTGATTCTGCAGTGAGGCTGGAGTAAGTATTAGCAACTCTTTGCTAAAGGAATACTTAGGACTTTTTTTTTTTTTTGCTGTTGACTAACCTTTATTAGTGTTTATTAAAACTTGCTCGGGGATGGTACCCTGTGGGATGGTGTTGAGCTTCTGAATAAGGGGAGGAGAATGCAAGTGATTTTGCTATGAAGAAATCCATATTTTTTTCCTGCTTGCTAATGTATGCAAACATTCAATAAAGAGAAGTTATTTTCCCAAAACCTTACAAATTTTGTGGAAGACAAGAAAGGACAGGATCATATGATGCAGGTGAGAAGGGGACCAGAAAATGTACTGAGGATTGTTGCATATCACGGACAGGAGATTCTCCCAAGCATTACAGTGAGACCAAATAGCTGCAGCAGTTCTCTTTCTGAAATCCATTGACTCTCGATTTTAAGAAACATGAATGTTTTTACACCAGCATTGCAAATTTGCAGATATTGGTTATTATAAGCTCTTGTGACTGTGGCTGGAGGGAAGGAATAGAATGCAATTATTAGGACATAGTTAGGTTTCCAAAAGCTGCTTCAAAATCAGTAACAAGAAGACAACTAGGAGTTACTAAGCTAGGAGAGACAATTATTCTATTGCCATCTTATCTCCTCTTGTCTCAGGATGCTGTTGCAGACATCAAATGATGCTCCTGTCTGTTATCAGCCATCCATCAGACTGGTGTATCTTTTTGTGAACAGTTTATTCCTCATCTGAACTGCAACTCAGCCAGGCTCTTACAGTATACTACACTTACTACATTTATAGCTATGTAGTACTGTTTTTCAACAAGATTATCTGAAGTTTTCTGGCCACTTCTTATGGTGTCTAGTCCTTATCCTTATGGTAAGAGGCTTCCAAAGGCGATAGGGATCCATTGTATATATGCTATATCTGCTTCTCCGCTTTCCAGTCAGTGTCTGATGTCTTTCCTTGCAGATGTGTCTTCTTGCCTGACCAGGGAGCCTTCTTTGTGAACTATGTGATTGCCTCTGCTTTCATTGGCAATGGGATGGAGCTGCTGCGCCTGCCTGGCCTCATCCTTTACACCATACGCATGATAATGGCCAAGTCCACAGCAGAAAGGAAAAATATTAAACAGGTATTAAAGCCCCTCTGTAGCAAGAGGCAATTAAATGACTGGTCCTAATCAGAAACAGTGGGAGCCCCCATCCTTCATACCGTTAACTATCATCTCCTGTCTTTTTTTTTTTTTTTTTTTGGCCTTTCTTTCACTCATCCATGACAGGTTCATATTCCCTTCATTTGCAGCACAGATAACGGGGAGGTATTTATTCAAGTCAGAGATGGTCAAAAATCAAAACTCAAGCTCTGAACTTCAGGTATTACTCTCTTCATAGCTCCAAGACAGAGTTTTATGATTTGGATTTTATAGGATAATTCTGATTTTATCTTATAGTCTAAACTTAAGGGTTTTTTAAATTCAGATCTGTCTATAGTTAGTTTCTTCTGTCAGCCTGCAGGTGTGTACAACTTACTTTAATCTGAACATACACCTAGCAAAATATATAGTTATTGTCTGTATTCCATTTTAAGTGGTGGACTTTTACTTCCAGATGATGTGTCATCTTGCAGCTTGAAATTCCAGGTGTGACAATGGGAACTTAAATCTGTATATAGCCGCCCCTGTTCTTCTTTTTCTTCTTTTTCTTCTTTTTTTTTTTTTCTCTTTTATGGATGGGGTGGGTTCCATTTTTAAAAGATTCTTTTAAACATTCACTTCTGTTAACTGTTGCATATTACCCCTTGCTCTGGTTGAAATGATTTATATTTATTTCCTCATCCCAAGAGGAAAAAGTGGAAATACTGACCACACCAAAGCTTTAATATCTTGAGCTTTCACTACCAGGAAAGCCAACACAAGGAACAGTACAGATTCAGTGGAATCTGCAGTGAGATGAAGGTTCTGAGTATGGCACAATTATTTTCTGCCTTGTGGTTTTAAGTAGTTGCTTCTTCTAGATAAAAAGAGATTCCCTGGGGAGTTACTTTAAGGATATGAAAGAAGCAGCATATTTTCTGTAAGCATAGATGCTTAAAACGCATAATACTTAATCTCTACGTTATTTATGCCTCTTGGGGAAATAACTGATCTCTCATAGGGAGAAAATAAGAGAAGGTGAATTGTTGCTTTAGCAAATCTATTCTTAACTCCTGACACATTGATAGATGACATGAGAGTTTTGGGTGTTTTGGTTTTTTTCCTAGCAACAAGCATTTGAATATGAATTTGGAGCAATGTATGCCTGGATGTTGTGTGTGTTCACTGTCATCATGGCCTATAGCATTACGTGTCCCATCATTGTTCCGTTTGGTAAGTTTTCCAATGAGCTGTGGGCACTGTGTGAGCAAGATGGGGGCATATGGGAGGTTTGGAAGGCCCAGTTTTGCATTCTTATTCCAGTTCAAATGCTGATAATCCTTAGGACTTGGATCCAAGTTTCCTTCCCTTCTTGTGGAAAAACAGGGCAGAAAACGGTGAATTACTTAGCTCTTGTTCTGCCTTTAGAAGTTGAAAGTATATTTAATGTCTATTAGATGCTTATTTTATTTCTCAAGTTTGAGTGTATTAGCTCTGGTCGTGGTTTTTAACAGTTAAGCATAGGAGTTCGGACAGGTTTGGGGATGAGAGGATTGTTTTTATTTCTGGGTTCTTGAGGTCTGGGAGAAGCAAGCTGCAGAGGGTACCCAGCCTGGAGGTCTACCTTAAGCAGCCAAACTTGATTTGGGACATTCTGATCCCCAAATCCTTCAGGCACATTTGAAATAACTTTTGTCCTAAAGTGTGACTGATGTATGTAAAATGAAGCACAAAAATAAACATGTTGATCCAGTAGCAAGAGACTGGAAAATTACTTGTCCTTTTCACTACTGCAGCTCTTCTGCATTGCAAACCATTTATCTAAAATTCCACATCCTGAATGAGAATGAGAAAAGGGGCTGTGGTCATCGCTGTGCTATGGACAGCTGTATGCTCCATGGTCCTGACCCCAGGGATGTGACCTAACAATGTGCTGACTGCTTTGCTGGGACATGGTCTTCGTGAACAGCATAGCTGCCCTTTGACTGGAAAAGGAAATGCTGTATACTGTGGGAGATTTGCTGGCTTAGAAAACCAATTAACTAGGAGTTCAGGGCATGTGGGTGGAGCACAGCTGCCCTGTGGGGTAGATGGAGCTGCAGTCCTACAGGACCCTGAGAAGGTCTCCAGATCTCTGAGTCACAGACCTTCTTTTTCTAGGGTGTTTCTCTTATTCAGTTGGCTTCTCTCTGTCCCATGAGCAAAACTTAACATTTCTGCCTTAAATGGCCTATATATCTGGGTTTCACTACTTTCTTCTTCCTGTACCAGCCATTAAATCCTGTATGGGTGTGCAAGAAACTTAGCAATCTGTCTAGAACTCGTGGACAGTTGTCCATTTCAGTGACTGTGACGTGATCTACGTCTTATTTTATTGCATCTTTCGTTCACAGAGATTCTGGACTGTCATAAGAATTATGTATAAAGAATCATTTCAGCAGCTACAGATATTTCCACTCTGGAAACCTGTTTGTCAGGCATAAGTAGTACTAAATCATTTTATACAGTTGGTATTTTCCTTTTCTAACCCAGAGCTAGATACAACATAATTAGCTAAATTAGATGTTGTTCAGAACTGGTTTTAATCAACAACCTTATTATTGGGAGAAAGTGGCCAATTTTTTTCTAACAATGTACTTGATATTTATTTACATTTCGTTTTGTGTGCAGTTGTAAATATCTGATTGTGCTACTGCATACCAGAACTGCTACAATTCATAGCTGTTGCAGCAGCAACTGGCTTTTTCTTGGGATAAGAAATAGCTGACTTGAAATCCAGTCATGACTCTGTTGAAGGTGGAGGGGGAGACATTAAGCTGCTGTTAGACCTTTCTTCCTCACCAGTTCGGTGGTGGAGGAGTTATCAAGTCTTCCCTACTGGCTTGTCCTCATGTGCCAGCACTGGGAAGGAGCTCTGGATTCTCTGTGGGAGCACGAGTGGTGCCACACAGAAGTGTGCGGAGAGGGGGAAGGATGGGGAGACCCCGGGGGTCTTGGGCTGGGGTTGCAACAACCTTAGGAGCAGGCTGCTGTCATGCAGCTGTACCCCATTCATATTTTGGCTGTATCCATCATTGGTATCTAGATTTTCAGTCACTTGGTTAGTGTGGATCTCCTCACAGAATTGCTGCTTTTTATCAAGTCTTCAACAACCTCTCCTTGGCTCTCCCTTTTTTCCTTCCAGGTTTAATATACATACTACTGAAGCACATGGTTGACCGTTATAACCTTTACTATGCATATCTCCCTGCCAAGCTGGAGAAGAAGATGCACTTTGCAGCTGTGAATCAGGCCCTTGCAGCTCCAATTCTCTGCCTTTTCTGGCTCTATTTTTTCTCATTTTTGCGGCTAGGTAAGTATTACCTTTTTCCACCTAGAAGCTGCTCCTACCTCTCTTGCCAACTTACCTAAATTACATGTGAAGTTTCAGAGGCTTTGTGAGCTTTTCTTTTTGCTTCCATAAATGGGAAGTCATAGTGGTTACCTGTGGCACTGAATTATACAACATTTGCAGCTTACACAAGTTTGCATAAAATACTCTGATGCAGATGGCTAATATCTTAGTTTAAAACTGTTAGCATGGAGCTTCATATTTCTTCGTCTTACAGGAGATCATTTGTTCCCTAAATCTGTAGAGTTTGAATTGGCCAGTTGGGCTGTGGAGTGACAGACAGTAAAAATGATTAAATAAAACAAAAATCTATTTAGAATTAGCTCTTTCTAGTAAGATGGTCTCTAGCTTCACTACCTGCATTTGTGTAGTCTGTGCATAAGTTTAATTAGCCTGGGTGAATTGGCTGCTGCCTCTGTTGTACAGCTGTCATTTGGGAAAAACTGTTAAAATATTGGCTAATGCTAGTAAGACCTGTGTTCTACATCATCCGTCAAACTTTACGTGGAAGACTGCAGTGAGATGGTGACTCTCCTCCCCATATTGTAATTTAAAAACTCACATTTTATGTGTAATTTATTTAATTTATAAATAGCGACGTTCTGTATTTTGCAAATACTTGGCATTGATGGCATTGGCTGTAGTGTACTAACAGCTTTGACATCAGAAAAGGTAGGCGATAGCTTACGGCTTTTTATCCGTGATATAGGAGGAAGCATTTGGCATGGAACAGGGATGCCCAGTGATCCCGGAAGGAGTTGAGCTTCCCGTCTTGGGAAGGAGGCCCTTGGTATTTTGCCACCTTCTCTGCTTTCACAGACTGATGACAAATGTGCATGCTTGCATTGTGTTTTTCTAGCATACCAGTAGTAAAAAAAGATATTGTTGGCAGACTGTCAGCTAACTTTAGAGATAGCTCCCTGTGGATGTAAGAGGCACTCGGAACTATTGCTTCAGGCTGTCCTTGGATTTGAGCAGATGTCCCTGCATTACTTGTATGTTTGGGGGCTTGTTTTTTCCCTTGTTTTGAGAGCTGTCTTTGCAACCAGGAAGACCGATAAATCTATGTCCTCTAAAACAACGGCAGAATTTCTAGAGCATTCTTTAGAAAAATCAACTCCAAACACGCAGCAATTGATGCACCTCTTTAATTGTTATGAAGGAATTCCTGGTGTAGTAAAAATTAAATCTTTATAATAATGTTTTCTGGTTCTACATCTGTGGTAAAACCATCATTTGTCATGGAACTTACTAATGGAAAACACAGACCGGACTAGCGTGTTTGGCTTGGGCAGTATAGAGGATCCTGTTTACAGGATGTTGTTCAGTGGTTTGTCAGTGCATAGGGCAGTCTAGCCTAGTGGTGCGAGTCTGAGAGGTAGGAACTTGAGTTTTTGATTTCATTGCCATGAATTTCATTGCTGCTTCTTGTGCCAAAGAGAAGGAAGGAGGGGGAAGAGTGCTCTCCTTCCTAATCTGTAAAATAAATCAGTTTATGGTGTGTAAAGCTTGATTGGATAGTCATTGATTTGTATAGTTTGCCTGGTATGGATATTTCAGTCTGGTTGCAGAGTACAGTGGTAATACTCTGTTTTCTCACTCATTGTATTAATGTAAGGCTGCAAGGACTTCTGTTCCAGTTCTCAGTCAGGATCAAATATCACTTGACTGCATGCAGAAGGTGATAGGCTGTACTGGTGTCATCTATTTCCTTTTCAGTCGCTGTTCTCTTCCTCAGCTCTCATGCCATCCATCCATCATACACCAAAAGCACCACTGGGCCTCTCACAACAGAGGAGGCGATGGTACTATCTGCAGTTCAACCCCTGTCTCCCGGGATAGTCACTTAAGTCCCGTGTTCTCCAGAGCTCTTGGCAATGAGGAGTGTGGAGGACAGAGGGCAGGGAAAACTGATCTTTGGAGATTTCTTCTTCTCCGATCTCTGCTGTTTTGCCTTGTGGTTCACACCATACATTGGCTTTGGTGTAGACATGCCTCATCAGCTGGTAAATACTGATGTAACCTACACTTATAAAAACAACCTCTTCTAAAGGACATTCCAGAATACCCATAGGGAGTTTTTTTTCACTTCCCTTTTTGGTTTGAACAGTGACATGTTTGTGGGGGTTTTTTGGGTTTTGTGTGTGGGGTGGGTTTTTTTTTTTCCTTCTCCTCATGAACAGATCTGCACAGGGCTTATATAACCTGCTAAAAAGTAAAACTTGTCTGTTCTGTGCCACTGCATATGCTGGGGTTACCACAAAAATATTTGAGGGTTAGTGTTGCCTCTTTTGACTAAAGAAGCTTGGAAGCAGCTAGTTTTTCAGGGTTTTTTCCCCTAATATCTTATTCAAGTAATCTTTGCTGCAAAATGAAATTAATTTATTCAGACTATTTCCCAGTGGACCTGAAGAATCACTGTAGTCATTATAACTTTTTCCATACTAGAGGCTGCTACCATGTCCTTTCCTATAGTTCATTCTCTCTCTCTCTCTCTCTCTCTCTCTCTCTCTCTCTCTCTCTCTTTCTCTGAAGAAACCTTTCAGCTTAGTTCATGTTTACTCAATTTCTTCTGTTGTTCCTTTTCCTTGGATTCCTCCCAGTTCTGTCCGTATTTTATCATGGTGTCCTACACAGACAAGGCTGCTCAAGCTGAAGGTTCAGTAGCACCAAATTATTTTGTATAGGTACCAGAAACTTGCTTTTTTCTTTTTTTTCTTCCCATGTTTTGTGATAACATCACACTATTGACTGCTTTGCAGCTTGTAATCATCAGTTATATTCTGCAGTGCTACAGGCTTGTTATCCGTCATATCTACTTTTCATTTTTCTTTCCAAATTGTAGTTATTTACAGTTTTCTACATACAATTTCATCTTACTGTTTATTTTTATTTGTTTTTTTCTTGAAAGAGGATGGGGTCATCTAATCTATCCAAGGTCATTTTGATTTTTTTTTTTTTTTTTTTTTTCCCCTTTGGGTTGTTTGCAAGCCATCTAGTTTGATGTGATCACCATATTGAATAAATGGACTCTATCTATTACATTTCACAGATCATTAATGAAAATATTTTAGAAGTGGGTCCAGAATAGATGACTGAGGGAGGAGGAGAAGAATCGCTCTGAGTCTTGTTTATCATTCAAGTATTGCAGCCGCCTTTCTTGGCCTTTAAGGAAGCTGGGGAAACAGCTTGCTCAGCAGTTTTACCAGTCAACAAGCTTTGTGCGTAACGAGGTTCTCCTGTTTGTGGCTGGAAATGGCATGCCCTGTCCTCTAAGGAAAAAAGAAACATGAGGCTTCTGAAAATGGGGAAGATGAAGTAAAGGTTTGTTTGGTTTGTGGGTTTTTTTTTTCCTGCTATGTATTTTTATATTGTATTCTCTGGATATTTTTCTAGGCTTTAAAGCACCTACAACCATGTTTACCTTCCTAGTTGTCAACGTCACAATTGTTATTTGCTTGGCTTATACTTGTTTTGGCTGTTTCAAGTACCTGAGCCCACTGAATTATAAGGTGAGTGGTGGATGCCTAATGCCTTTCAGCACCTACCTATGTGCTTAATGTAGCACCAGCTATTCCTACTGGGTTGTTTGTGCCTTCTCGCTAGCAACGTCTGTCCACAAAGGTTCATTCCGGTAAGATGGCTAAAAAGGGCTGATAGTAGAGGTAGGCTGCTTGGCACAGTGGAAAGTCTGTCAGTGTCAGCAGGAGAAAGAGCAGTATGGAAGAAGTATGCAAGAGGATTGGAGGAGAGAGTACCAGCACTGCAGTACTGTGCAGGTTTTCGGGTGCTTACGATCTCTGTGTATTGTCTTGACTTACCAATTTGATACTGTCTCTCTTCCTTTCCTCACCTGTTACTGGTTACAGATAGAAGACATGCAAGGTGAAAGAGGAAACGACACAGATGTACCAACCATCCCAACATCTTCTGTAAGAAGTTAAGAGTTACTAATATTCTCTTACGTTTCCTAGAAAAACTTAATTTCTCACCCTGCTTACCAAAGAGCGTGTGTAGGACATATTAGTCTGAATGGACTGTGGGACTTCCCATATGTGTGTGGGACCAGAGAGTTCTGCAGCTGGGTTCCTTGACTGTTCCCAGGTGGTGTTCCAGAAGTACCTTCAGCTGACGTTTTAGGAGTAGTTGAGACACGCTGCTTCCAGCAGCTCTGTACGCTGTGTTCTGGGCCTTACAACAGACAGATCCTCACATACGGACAGCTGCCAAATGCAGTCAGTGGCCACTGCTTTGTGACTTTGAAAATTCTGACATGTGTAGCAGGTCTTACCTGCCATGCCACTAAAAAGGATGTAGGACTGAGGTAGAAATAGAGCTCTTTGTGCCACAGTCTACAAGTACAGGTGAGCGCTGCACCGGGAAGCCTCCGTTAGGGTGCAAAAGGCCTTAGGTTTTAAGGTGAAGAATGGGAAATGGATGAAGAGAAGAGTGTCGAGGGGAACAATTATCCTGGGTGAATTATCCCAACGTTATACTTTGAGATACTAGTAAAATCCTTAACACTTGTGATTTCAGATGTACGTCCCCCGAGTTTTGCAACCTCATTCTACAGAAAGGACGATGCTTGCCGATAAGGAGCGGCAATCATATGGCACCATGGACAACACTAGTTCACAGGCAGAAGAAACCATAAGCTATTCTGCTGGACCTGCAATTATTGAGCGGGCATCGAGAGGTTCGCTTTGAATGCCAAGGACTAACACAAGGTGGAGCACTTGGTCCAGGTTTAGGAGAACTAATTCCCCACCACTACCTACTAAGTATTCTGTTCTATTTACATATTCCTGCCTACAGAAGAGGTACAGAAATAATTCATTGTGTGGTCTGCAGCTGTGCTTGGAGATTAAAAAGCAGATGCCTTGGGACTGATTGTTTTCCAGGCTGTCTACACACACAGTGAAACAAACACGTTGAGCACAGAGATGCTGATCCTCAGGGACTTCACTTACGCTATCTCATCACTTGCCTTATGAAGATAACTTATGCTGCATATAGATAACTAGTCACCAAAGTAAATGCAGCTATTACAGCTGTCATTTATTTATTCAAAATAATTCTTGTGTTTTTTTTTTTAAATAATAAAAAGAAAACCTTTAGTATTTATAAACCTCTTGGGATGTGTTAAATCCTGAGGCAATGTCACTTTTGATGAAAATGCTGTTTGAGTGGGCGCTGAGGATGGTGTGTGGGAGTCTCTCCTCTTGTCACCCAAAGTAGTCAGTGTGGACTTGACCATGTTACTTTTTTTTCCTTAAAAGAGATGAGGGAGTTACTATGCACTTGGGTACTGAAAGTACCAAAGCAAAAAGACTGGCATAAAGAAGGGAGTGATTTATCTGATACTGGTTTTTTATATATATTTTTGGAGGGCATTTAGGTTGTTAATTTCTGTTCACTATTTTTAAGGGCCTTCCACAATGAAAGTTCACCTGACAACAATAAAGGATGTAAACATTTTATCTTTCTTTTAATCTTGGGTCAAAATGACAGATCTCTGGGTTTTCTCTATAGTGCCAATTATATGAGCTGTAAGATACTAAGTTTTTAAATTATGTAATAGGTGCCAATTTATTCCAAAGTACGTTGTGTCAAAGTGTAACTAATAATCACAAAGCAATAAAACACTGAGTTCAGAGAAATTCCAGGCTGTCTTGGTTGATTTATTTTTTTCTTTGTGTCTTGAAACAGTTCTTTTGCTAGCTGCCTCACAGCATGATCAGTGTCATGAACTGGTCGTAAGAGCACTGTCATGAGGCTTAGAATGACAGCATGTCCCATGAGAGATTTGAATATTTTTAAATTTCTCTAGGGGATGAATCTTGCTAACCTTTGGGTAGGAGAAGGTTTTGGCCCTCCCAAGCCCTCTATTTGCCTGCTCATCGTTAAACTGTTAGTTCCTGAACTTGACCTTTGCTAGCATGTCTGTGAAGCAGCAACATCTTGAGATTGGAGTAGAATTTGTGCCATAAATAAGTGTGTGCAGATGTTCAGTGTCTTGCAGGACTGCCTCCAGCTTCCCCAGGCCACCGCTCTGGACTAATGCTGAGCAGGAGACCTGCCCTGCTGCAAGAAGAACCCTGTGGAGCTCTGATAACCCTGATGACAAGCCCATCCTGTTAGGTGAAGGTACACATAAGTCCTGGTTCTGAAAAGGCAAGCGAGGAGCCTTGTCTAGTGGGGGGGCATGGAATTGTGTCAGTCTTCTTTATACTATCACTTCAGTGTTGCAGTTTAGTCAGGGGGGTTGCACGTGGGGAGGGAGTGTTTTGATTTTAGCAATCGTGGTATTATTGGAGGTGGTATGTACACTGAATATTGTGGGGTTTTTTTAGCAATCATGGTATTACTAGAGGTGGTGTGTACCCTGGATACAAACTGCCATTTAAGATTGGTATTCAAACCAAGAAAAAAGAAAACCAACAGACTCCACATTTTTTACTTGTCTCTGAGTCTCTCATACAGATGTGAGGACAGAAGGAGGAGACAGAGCCTGTTGTATTAATTAGATCAGAAGTCCGTGATTGTTCTAACTCATTCTAGCTGCAGTACCCCATCTCATACAGGTGTCTGCAGAAGCAGTGGACACTTATGTGTATACTAATTGAGGAATCAAATAAATGATTCAGCTACCACACTTGACCTGTTTACAGTGCTGGCACTGTAGGATTTTTATGCTCTGTGGTATAACTTACCTTTTTGAACAAGTGACTTTTGATATTCGCTGTGAGGTTCTGTATGTCATATCAAGGACAAAAATTCTTTAGGTGATTGGATTTCCTTTTTGTGCTTGGAAGGCTGCTGAA
>NW_009201300.1:33662-66285 GCF_000690835.1 Fulmarus glacialis
GGCACAGGTTCAGTACAGACGGGGCCAGCTCTCCTGTGAACATGAATAAACCCACCTCCAGTCATGCTAATGTGCTTCAGATACAGAATATGGAAAACCTACTAGGTAATGGAAAGTTGCATCTTGCTAAATAGTCATCGCTGGTGTTGAAGGAACCAGTTCATGTGTCTGATGGGGAAACCACCTGCATATTTCACTTATCATGTAGCAGCCATTCTTGTTTGCTGCTGTAATCTGTTGCAGTTAAACTCATAGAAATGTCTATGATATTAGGACATGCACTAGTTTGAGTAAATGCTGGGATCACCTATTAGTCAATTATCGTAAGACCTCCATATATAGCAATACACAAACTAAAGGCTGGTTTATCAGCTTTGCTGTGTTATGCTTGCTTCCCTAGTATCTTTTGGGTCTCTCTCTGAGAGCTGGAAGTAATTAGGAAACTGCACTGGCTCTAATTCATTCCTTCATCCTGGTGGATATCTCTGAGAGGATAAAATTAGATCAGCAGGAGAAACTCCTTGCATTCCTTGCTGAGCCTTAGAGAAAAGCCGAGGGATGGAAGCCTCAACAAATGTGGATATTGGCTGCACTGTATTTGAAATCCATATTTAAAGCCATTGCACATTCTTTACTGTTCTTTTTATAAATCTTTTGGCAGGAAGCCTAAGCAAATGACCCAGCTGGAGTTACTGATTGTAGCTCCCAGAAGCCATATTTGCTGAGATCCAGCGCCTGCTGCTTGCCTTGCATCGCTCAGTTGGAACAGCTCCTCCCCCCCACCTCACTCCTTGCTAAGTCCTTACTTGTGTTCTAGCAGCTGCCACCAGCAGTGTTCCTGTGGAACATGAATCCTGGACAAGCCTGACACTCAAACATGAGTAAGCCCTACAGTGTGGTCTGTGATGGGATTCTCTGTGACACAACTGAGGGGACAACTTCTTAAAAGTTGAAGAACGGAGCCCATTTGATATTTGTACAATTCGGTGCAAAAACTTCACTATAGATGATTTTCTTCTATAGTGAAGAAAATCGTATATGGTATGCTGAGACTCAAAAAAAACTTGGCTTGTGTAGATACACCTAGCTCTATGCCAGTTAGAGCTTATTCTATATGTATGCCCAATCTGGTTCACCTCCTGCCCTATTACAACACATCCTCAACACCCAAATGAAGATTGCAATTTCTTATTTGCATTAGGTGCACACGTTCATGCCTTGTTTTCTTTTGGGCTTTTCCCATGTCCTGAGCCAAAAGGAGATCTCTGTGCTGACTAAGTTTTTACATGCTTCAGTGTAGCACTAGACCATGTTCTTTCTGTCTCTTTACAGAAATCCGGTTCCCAGCTCTGCTTACCCACAGATGCTAGCAGCACAACTGAAAGCTTTCTCATGTATGATCTACAGATAGTTCATTTATTAGCATTTGGAAGCCTTTTGCTCTTACGCTTTTCAAGAAGGTGGGCTTGTCCTAGGAGCAGCAGACCACAGAGTTGTTCTTCTGGCTCTTAGCAAAAGTGAGGTGAGAGGCACAGGAAGATTTGGGGAGGAGGGGTCTTTTTCTGTCACTAACACAAACCCAAGTCTGTTGAGTACAAAGAAAAGACACACTTTAATGTCTTTAAACTGCAACAATACAAGGAAATACACACTGTTAATTCCAAATGATGGCCAGGGTCATAACTTTCAAAGAGGACATCTTCTTAAACTGGCCTTGCAAATTCCTTCTCTGTCTAATCTAAAGACTTCTCGAATGATTCTGCTTGTCACCTGTCTGTAACAGCTGCAAGTGCCTGTTTCAGATATTTCACAGGTACAGAAGTTGTTCTTTCTTTCTGAGGACAGCTGTCTGACAGATCAAAACAGAAAGGAAATGACCAAATGACACTGAAAATTGGGTCATTATAATGGAACATTTTTCCCTCTAATTTTTTGGTTCTTGGGTTAACTCCTGGCTCTTGCTTTGTATCTGACGTTCTATTGGTTAGGCTGTAGCATCTCAGTTGCAGCAAGTGCAACTTCCCAATTTTTTTTGTGCTCAAACACAGAGCTCCTGGGTTATCTTCACTTGTTCGTTGTCAGCAGAATCTGTAAGCATTTGTTATTTGGAGAGAATGTGTATCAAGATCAGCTGTCTTTCTATTGCGTGTACCATAATTAGCTTTTAATTCTTTTGACGAAACAATGAATGTGGCCCCATGAATTAACTGGTATAGCATACGAAGCTGCTTCTCCCTACTCAATGTGCCTCCATTACTAATCTCTTCCAGCCAGTAACTGGTGACTCTGGATTCCTGGTTGAAAGCAAACGTGCCTCCATTACTAATCTCTTCCAACCAGTAACCGGTGACTCTGGATTCCTGGTTGAAAGCAAACATTGTTGCTTTCCTGGAGGAGGATTTGTCCCCTGCTGTAGCAGCTTATTTCCTGCCTTCCTAGGTAAGTTCTGGTGTAACATGTATCTGATCTACTCACCTTCGAATGGATTGAAAGTCCCACCTCAAGACCAACTTTAATGGTTGGTGGAAAGTAATACTCTGTGGTGTTAAGTAAGGATTTCACTAATTTCACGAGCTAAATATATTTCCAACTTCAATTCTGGATGGAGCTCTCTTTCCGCTAAAGTTCTGGTTTGGAAATGTCTGTAGTGTTAAGTAAGGATTTCACTAACTTCACGAGCTAAATATATTTCCAACATCAATTCTGGGTGGAGCTCTCTTGCCGCTAAAGTTCTGGTTTGGAAATGTCTGTAACAGCCATGATTAGATTTCCTCGAGTCTGGTTAGATTAAGAGTTTGTGTATTTCAAAAAGACCACTTTTTACTACTGTATTTGACTTCCTGCACAAAAGCTTGTCTTTGTTTCGTTGGGGGTTTTTTTGCCCCTCTCCCCCCTGCCCCTCCTAAATGAGTAGGTGGAGATGGTATTGTCTATCAGGGAGAAACTATATTCATTCTGCTGTAACCCTCCTCAGACCTTGATTTACCTGCTGCTGGATAGATGTTCAGAAGGTTCAGTACATTGTATTTGTTTGTAGAAGTGTCTAAAATGACCCAAATTCTCTGATTCTTGGTTGTCATCTCTTTAAAATTGGGTTGGCAACATCTATGATATAAAGTTTGTGGTCTTCACCAGTCCAGAGCTTCATCCCTACCTTCTTATCATTTCCCTATGATGTGATAGATATGCAATACACATGATATAATACAAATACGATAGTGTCATTTTAGGGCCTTAAAACACTTTCATATTCCAGACTCTAAACTGATGTTTATGTTTAGGTCTTGAAGTAAAATAGCTTTTTCTCAGAAGTCACAGGACAGTGGTTGCAAGATCTGTTAGCCTTGAATGCTCTGTACTAGATCTGTGCGTGATATTCAGGTGGGAATGGGTGGGACTGTAAATAGCCAAGAAGAAGAGAGGGAAATTTTCACATCTGTTTCTAGACTCAGTGGTTAATTAAGTGCTGGTTAATAGTTAATGAAGACACTATTCTCAAAAATGATGTTTAAAATAGAGTTCTAGAAATCTGATGTATGGTATTTCATAAGGTTCTCCTAAATAAAATAGGAGCCAGAATTTGTCGCTGTCTCATGTCGTTACTGCAGTGTGGTTGTGAACCTCCAGTTTTTATGTAGTGATGCAAAAGGGTAAAAGTTTGTGATGGAAGTTAGTGACTGTTTTTTAAAGGTATCTATTTGTTGTGCTTCTCGGATGTTTATTAAAAAAAAAAAAGTTGCAGTACAGGAGGAAGATTGAGGGCAGAGGGAATGTAAGATGTATTTTTGTACACCGCTCGCCTTCCTTCTGTATGAAAATCTTTCATGCATTTAGTGGTGTTTTACACTTGGCTTTTCAGATCGATTAGGTTTATTACAGCCTGCTCTCCTGAAATGTAAAGCCCCAAGTTGCTTCTTTCAAGTGAAGATGTTCCATTTCAAAACTTATTTTGTATTCTAAATTTTTTTTTTCCTAAGGCAAATTATCAGTATTTTTTTTCCCCCTCCATCTATAACATAGAGAAATAAAACCAGCAGCTATCTCCACAGAGGCAAATGGAAAAGGAAGTGATTTAAAGAATTGCTAAGTACCATAATTTGGTTGCAGGCATTGAATTTTTTTATGACAGGGTTCTAGCTTTAGAGAATGGAGTAGGCTTTTATTCTTTCATATTTGACGTCTGTAGCTTCAAAATTGTTCCTAAAATAGGAAGAATTGATTCACTTCTGAGACCAGAAATCAGAATCTGCTGGGAAGAAAAGGGCAAAAATTGAGAAATAAATTGGTTGTGCACCTTTAAGAGGAATCATTTAAGCAATTATTTCTGTTATTTAGCTTCAAAAGTGAAAAGGACATAGTGGTGAAGTTGGGAGAATTAACTATATCTGTGTTCTGCAATGGGTTCTGCTGCTCAGTTTGTGTGAGATACTGCTTAATCCCTCTTTGTCTCTGGTTTCTCTGAAAGATTAAGAATGCTTTCTGATCACTGCAAAAAGCTTTATCAGCCACAAAAGACTTGAGGTGATGCAAAAAAAAAAATTCCATTGAGACAAAAATGCAGGGATGGACCTTAGTTCCCTTGAGACTGTAAAAGAATTCCTAGAACTCAAGAGATACAAATGTATTTACATACAAACTCACCTCAACAGTGTAGGCTTGGTTGCAGAAGAGCTTAAGAACTGCTGGAAAATAAAGCTCTTAGACTTCCTCCATTTGGGGAAGTTGAAAGGTTAGCAGGCGTGCTCTGAGCAGAGATGAGATCCTACAAGGCAGCGATGGCCATAGTCCGAAAGTGAGTGGGACTACTTAGGCTCAGCTGGAGCAGAGCTGCAACCCAAGTTCATGAAATCGCACTGAGCAAGGGATGCCGTGCAGACAATGGGAAAATGTTAGCTGGGCTAGGCCTTCCCCCGCTGCAGAGGAAGACGTCGACATCGCTTATCTGAGTACCTCGGCGTGGGACACGTCCACATACTCTTGTGCAATGGACAACTAGGAATGAAGCAAAGGTAGGTGGGTCGTGTTAAGAAGGACGGGGTATTTACCAGGAAGCCAGCATCAGCAGGACAGGCAAAAGTTGGTTTTGCATTGGATGTGGAGTGGATACCAGGGAGGCAAGTCAGGGACTGGGAGGAATTTCCGAGCTGAGTGTGCGGTTTCTTTTTTCACTCGCCTCCAGGGCCGGGTCCTCCCTGGGCCCAAAGCAGGCTGCAGCTGCTGCTGCTGCGAGGGGCAGACAGCTGGGCTGCTGACACAGCCGGAGCCCCTTGCGCAGCCTTGGGGGCGGGAGGCTTTGCAAGAGAGATGCTGGGCCCCTTGCAGCTGCTGGGACAGGCAGCATAGGCAAGGTGAAGCAGTCGGTTTCCCTCCGTGCACCTCTTTTGTGCTGTTGAAACAGTCATGAGTCAGTCTTCACATACAGTTGAGTTTGTCACGTTGGTACCTTTGACTCAGTAGCGGGGCGGCTGAGTGTAGTTTTGTCTTCTCGTGTTTCTGTTCACCTTTTCTCTGTACTGTACTCCCTCTGCATTGATCACCTGCAGTGATTGGAACCATTGCTGCGAAGGGGGATTATTTTTCACTTATCTCATCACTTAAACCTCACTTATCGTTCGTCCTATCCTCAGAACTGCAGACATTCAGTTATTAAACACAGGGAGAGCGTCCTTAAAATCTTAAAATCCAGTCACGAAGGTATTTTGAAGACTGAAGTTTGGACTACATCTAGCAAGGGGAAAGAGCTGTCACTCAGCACAGATCTGTTTATAAATACTGCTCTCCAGAAGACAACTGACAATTGTAATGGGGCTAATTCTTCTAGCAGCATTGGCATAACACCATCAGGGCTGTCTGGCACTGCTCAGGATATTTCTTCCATGAAAGAAAACTAATCCCAAGCAAGACAGTTTCAGTGTGAGTTATGTTCCTTGAAGTGCTATTACAGCAAGTAAAACAAGTGGCATCATTTCTCAGTGTTTTAAAATAAGCTACCCTGAAATCAATATGGATTTATTCCTTGTCTCTTCCCACAGTATCCAGAAGGATCTTTCCATTCCTCTTTCAGACAAAAATGTATCTTCATTTAATACGTATTATGTATTGCACCGGCTGTAAAACACAATGTACATTTGATTGACTGTCTTGAACAATCAATCCCTGCCCCCAAGCAATTCTTGCTGACTCAGTGGTGATGAATAGTGCCTCTTATGGATCTAGATCTAACTGTGATGCTAGACTGAACAGATTCTACTTTTCACTAAATGATGGTTTAACTTCCTTTTTCGTATGAAAGTGTGATTTCTAGTCATATCTTTTTTTTCATTCATGATCTGAGTAATGCCTGACTTTTTTGTTTAATGTACATGAAGTCTTGTCTTCTTTAGTTGTATAAGATGTTAAAAGGCTGCATATAGTGGCTTGGATTTTTCAGGACTTTATGGTTTGTAGTTTAAAAATCAGAAGATAAATTTGGTTGTAGCTGGAGCTGTATGAGAAGACGATGACCTTACTAGTGTTTTTCCTCAACACTTCAGCTGGAGGGGGCAGAGTGTAAATTCTGTTTATTTTCAGTGGCATCTCCATGGTTCTGAACCTCTTATCCAGACTCTTCACGGGCTGTAACCGGCTAATTAAAAAGCAGGGCTTAGGTCAGTTACTTGTGGTTTTAGTGTGGAATAAATGCATGTTTTGGAGTGACGTAATGAGGAATGGCTTTTAGGACAGCGGTTTCTTTGAGCAGAGACTTTGGGGCAACTTTGGTCCAGAAATGGAAGCTTCACAGAGAAATGGCTCTGGAGCGAAACAAAATGTTTTGAGCATCAAAGTGTCACAAGACTCTGGATTCTCCTGAAGGCTACTATTTCAAAGAGACTTATTCCCAAGAAACAGCTCAGCCAGCCCAACAGCAGCGCATTTAGCCTTGTTAGAGGAAACCTGGTGTCTGAACGGCAGGCACTCAGCTCGCTCACTTAAATAAGTAGTAGTATAACAGAGCAGGGAGTCCTTTCTTACTGCTTATTACTATTGCAATAATCTGATATGCAGTTACTTGCTAACAGAAATGTTAAAACTATTTCTGATTATCTGACTGACTTTTGCACTACTGACTGTAGTACTGTACCAAATAATTGCCCATCAGCCAATCCCAGAGTGTATCAGAAACGAGTCTGGATTCACTCAAGGTGGTTACCAAATCCAAATCCGAGGCTCGTGGGAGGGTTGCTCCCTGCAGGAAGAGATGCAGATACTATCACTAGCCCACAAACACTTCATTAGTATTAAACCTTGCACTACAGGCAGTGGGATTGGCTGCGTTTTGCTAAAAACAGATTATTATTTTGAAAAAGGGGATGGGAATTGATGGCAGGTTTTACAGCTGGCACATAGCTGAATTTTATAATCCTTCACATTGTCATAGTATTTCACTGAATCTTTGTGTCTAAGTGTAGACAAGTAGGTGATGAACAACAGCTGCTGCTAGCTGTGGGCTTAAGGTTTGAGAAGTGTGACATCAGAATTCAGAGCAACCTTTGCTATGTAACAGGCACTTAACTATCATTTTTAAGCTTCTACAGCCTATACCTTTTATGTCCAGATTTTTTTTGCTTTCAGACAGTAGCTAATCAAACCCCTTTTCATGCTGGATTTAGTGTCTCGGTGCCTATCTTCTACACTAAGTAAAACTGACGGTGTGGACAGCTCGTGTTTGTAGCAGTCTGAAGCACACTTACCTGGCATGCAGAGCGGGCAAGGAGGTGGTCGCTTACTGTCTGCATTCATTATCACTGTCTCAGATTGCTGAGAACCGTGAGGCATATTTAAAAATAGAAAGGTTCTACAGGCAGTTGTTTTTTGTCCAGCTCTCACTGGTGACTGAGCCTGGGTGAGCTGCTGTAACCTAAGATCGCTAAACGGAGTCCTGATGTGCCTTCTTTCATCAAGGCTGGGCCCCTTCAAGCAGATCTGCTCCAGAAGGGAAAGAAAACCTACTCCCATCTGAAAATTGGTTTGGCAGGTATCATATAGCAAACTTCCTTCCCACTTACTTTATTTGTGTTGTGACTGAGCGGTCCCTGGGGAAGTATTCAGTTATATCAGTACATGGCAGTGCTCCCCAGCACCACAGCAGATGTCTGCATGTGCATTAAAGATGAGAGAGGATGATCTCCGGCTCTGAAATATAAGGCCACACAGGGGACAGAAGTACGGCAAAAACAAATGGCCAGAGATCAAGACTTGCGGAAGAGTGAGCACAGTGGTGCCTGTAAACAGCTGTCGTTGAAGAGGTGAGCAGATTCCTCCTGAATAAGTGACTTTTTTTTAATATACTGAACCTGAAACAAGTTTGGGGAGTCTTCTCTGAGAAGAGTCTATTTTAGACAAAGTGAATGATTCTGTATTTTCTTCCTGTCTATTCAAAACATTTTGCAAATGAGAACACAAATTATTTTGACTAATTAAAGCGTTTACAAGTAAATGTAGTTAGAGCTCACTCCTAATCTGGAAGCAGTTAGATTTCTTAAAGAATTCAAGTACAGCTTGAAGGTCTAAGGCAGCACTGCAGTCAAATCTTGTAGGGAGACCCGAGAGCTGCTGTGTCTTCCTCTGCTGGCACCCAGGTACAGAAGCACAGAAGGCAGAAGAAAGGTAGCAAGAGGTCTCATCTCTGCTTAGAAAACTGATCCAAGCTGTTTCATGACGAGTCTGCCCTAATGATTTTCTGTCATGGCATATCAGGTGGCTTTGAGCACTAAGATTCAAATGTGCCCAGCAGGAGTGTTGACTTGCCTTATGTGAAACAAACTAGCTGGTGTTCTTGAGACTAAAGCCCTGTGGGATGGAGCAGGGCTCTGCTGGAGTGACTGTTATTTAACAGCTTCCATTTCAATTAATATTGTGAAATAACGCTAATCCATGCAAGTGTTATTGGTGGATTATATTTCCCTGTGCTTGCAGGGGTAGGGAAGTATATCAGAAGTGACTGGAGGACAAAACCGCACTGAAATCAGTCATCTGGATACGGTTTAAGAGTGTTTGAAGCTCAACTGCATACACTAGGGACTGTTGCTGGCAAAAACATACAGCCCTTCAAATTCAATTTTCTTTGAGCAGTTTGCCTTCAATCTGACCTTTTTAACAGATGCAGTACAGAATCAATAGGTTCTGAATTGATGCTTCTCTTTGCTGTCACCAAGCAAAATCTCAGTTACTAAAAAATCTATAAGAAACACACAGGTATTATTCAAAATTTTAATGCAAGTTTCTTTTAATTTTGAATTAATCAAATTTTTATTATTTAGTAAGAGGTATTTACAATACTCTGCAGAAGCAGTGCAAAGCCACAGCGTCTTGAGCTTATCCAGGGCTATGATTTTCAATAAGAGTACAAATTCAGTGCAGAGGTAGCTTGGGCTATAATTACTCCTACCCAACCCCTCCTTCTGGTCTGAGCTACAGGCGCCTGTGTGTTTCAGCTGCTCCTCACATGTAGCTGTCCCAGGAGCCTGGTGCAGAGGAGCTGAGCTTCCTCACAGCCAGGAAGCTGCTTAACAGCCCAGGCTGGAAGAGAAAGGCAGCCAGCAGTAGCCAGCTGGCTAGTTTAAAGGTACTGTAGATCATCGATGCCGATTAACCGATGCACTCATGCAAGTTAGGTCTTGCTAGGCTGTTCCCCATTCTTTATGTGGGGAACCTCACACCGACAACAACTCAAGTTTTACTGCTGCTGTGAAAAAAAGCCTTTCATAACAATTAAACTGTTACTTTATTAGTTGTAAGGTCTATTTTTCAATTTCAAAGCAAGTCAGGAATACTACAGAACAGATTTTAGAAGTCTGTGCTTGGGGGAGAAGATAACCAAGTAATCTTCATGCTACTTTCTTAGCCTAGCTGAACAAAAGAAACCAACCCAGAATCAGTAGGTCCCCACAGCAGTATCTCGCTGAGATATACTGCAGTTTTCTTGCTGTCCTCTCTCACATCTCGTCAAGAATAAGATCTAATTACATGGATTACTGTAGACTTAGTAAGGCCTGTACATGTGCTAAGCTATAAGCAATTACCCTGCTGTTTGCTAGGGGAGTTATTCTCCTTTCTTTCTCCAAAGTTGCTCTTTCTCTACTTTCCCAACAAATTGCAGAATATCTTCAGCAAGAAGTTCAGGTTCCTCCAAAGCTGCAAAGTGGCCACCTCGAGGCATGAAATGGAAGGAAACTATGTTGGTGTATTTCTTCTGGGCCCAAGCCTGGGGTGTGTGCATGACTTCATTAGGGAAGGAGGCAATGCCAGTAGGTACTTGTACAGTGAGCCTGAGAGAGGAGAGAGAATAATTTTAACTTGGCAAGAAATGGAAAGTCCCAAGGAAATGTTGTTCTTAAACAGTTGGGCACACTGTTGTTAGGCAATTAAAATTTGACTTCCAGATCTTAAATTTGAAGACTAGACAACACTCCCATTCCTGGAAAAAAAACATAAAATAAAATTTTTGCATACATTAATATTAAGGCAATTTTGCAAGGGATCCAGGGCATAAGAGTTGGAAGCATGGAAATTGAGAAGAGATCCCTAGGAGGTGGTGGGTATCGAGTTTCCTCATGCTGCATTCAGGGCTCGAGTCATGTATTGAGGGGAAAGCACGCAATTTGACAAGGGCTGGAGAGAGATTTACAGTGAAGATTACAACTAGAACATGTTAAGCCTGGCAGGACAACTGGAGGGTAGATAGGGGAAGAATTATCTTGAACTGCTGCAAAGGGGGAGGAGAGGGAGGGAATAATAGAGAGTAAATCTAGACTAGTTCAGAGGAAACATTTCTGAACGTGAGACTTTACCCTGTAAAGCTCTTGCTTTTAACTGGCACAGATGAACTCTACAGAACGCTTTGCACATTAGCAAGCGTTAGGGAAGCAACTGGATTTGAGGGGAAGACTACGTTACAAAGTGGAATGAACCACGCTTTTTATAAACAGAGCAACATTTTCTAGGTTTAAATATCCCGTACACATAAGCTGCATTGTTAGAAGTGACAGACTTTAGAATTCAGATACAAAAATTGTTGGGCACATAACCACTGGAAGCCTGAAAACAGGGTGCCTAATTTTATGTACATCTTTGAGACTCCTTCCTCTAGGCACATAGAAGCTCGTATAGCTCATCTCATGTAAGCAGAACAGTAGCAGGATAGCCCACAATGTAGCCACAACAGCTTCAAGAACTGAGTCAGCTTCCTGGGAGCATCATTTCACAGGTAAATAAATACCACAGCAGTGAGCTGTGGTTGCAGATACCTCAGGGTAGGTTTAAGCCTTCACTAATACTCAATCTGCCAGAAGTATATGCAACCAAGCTGCTGTCTTAAGTGTCTGCACTGCAGGAACATCAGTCTTAATGACTTTCAAATTATGCAGTTTGTCAGTATACTTAAGTTGCTTCCAAAGATAGGACTTAAATCTTTTGTAGAAATAGGGAAACTGTGTCCAGAAAAGTACCAGAACTAAAAACAAACTATAAACAAAACTGACTGCATGACTCAGTCACAGGCTAATTTAATAACTAAAGTCAAGTCAGATCTCTTTACTGATGCTTCAGGATTCTTACCCAATTACCATGTTTTCCAAGCACAACACAGTACATCAACTAATAGACCTGTCTTGTGGAGGAATGTTGTGATACAGCATTGCTTTTTCTCAACATTCAGAAACTTGCAGCAGCTATAAGACATAAACAACCTGTCTGCAACCACAAAATTAAGTTCAGGGCAAAATATTTAAAGAAAAACCCCCACTTACCTTTCATGTTTCTGTGTGCCTATCCCCTTCTGTAAGTTTTCTTTGTAGAAACGCATTGAGGAGACTATACAGCCTGACACCCAGTAGATCATGATATTGGTGAGCAGATCATCCAGGTTAAACTTCCTGAATAGGTAAGCCCAGAGATTGCTTAGTTAGAACTGATTCTAGAATACTATTTTGCATTACTTTAGCAGGGACTTGACTGGTTTGGTTGTAAGAAAAAAAGTTATAGGAAAAAATAGTTAAGTTGGTTAAGAGTTGAGAGGTGAAGTGTGTTACTCCCCCTCTGTCAGTGACCAATTAAGCATGTTAAAGGCTTTCAGACACTAACTGGGAAGTGACATTTTAACTTCTACAGGGAAGACAGACTCCAACAAGCACCTTATGCTCCAGCACAGCTGTCTATACTGTCCATAGACTGAGAGGGTAGAAGCAGAAGAGCACATGGAACAGCTTGTGCCATTTATTTATTCATAATTTGAAATGCTACCGTGAGCCTTCAGTAGAGCCATCACACCAACCACATGTGCTGTAAACAGTGCATGATTCCTATCAAATTATTAGCTGTATGCAGTGCAAACATTCTATTCAAATCCATTGCCACTGGACCTTTTCATAACATGCCCCTTTGCTCCATTCCTGCCAGGATCTCAGCAATTTTCAAAGGAGACTTCATCTCAGATTTCTGCTGCACACTAAGAATGATCCTTTATTAGCAAATGGTAGGTAGATGAAGCAATACTGATCAATTTAAAGCAAATTCATAGAGTTAAGTATTAGTATTAAAATGAATCATGAGTTCTGTTTCCCAGCATTTTAATGTAGGTTAAACTTTTGTTTTTCTGTCCTAATGAGATTTTTCCACATAAGTCAGTTTTTAATCCCCAGAAGTTGCAGGGTGTCTCTCTTTCCTAGGAGATCAAAGTGGGAAGGGAGTACATCAGCCTTCAAGCCTATTTACTTCTTTGCATGCTGTAGTACAGCACTGTACCATTTGTGGTCACTACAGGCTCCCTACGAGATGTGAGGTGATGAGTTCAGACAAACTTCTTTAGCTATGACTCAGAGTTTAGTCACCTCATCCAAAATGGCGTAAGAGGAAATGCTTACCTCTCTAGTCCTCCATCCTCTAAATTACGGAATTCCAGATCAGTCCATGTAGAAAACTTCTCCAAGATGTATGCAGCCAGTCCTACAGGAGAGTCATTCAAACCACAGCCTGAAAAGGAGGAGGAAAATTTAAGTAAAATTGCAATATCTGACTACTGGACTCAGACGGTTATAGAAGCAGCCCATTATAATACAGGGTAGATAACTTAACAAAGCTGTTCCAGCAGCTCTGTTCTTAAATAAATAAAATAGTAGAACAAGTTGGAGCCATTTATTGTTGAATCATAAACCGATAGTATCTGCAAACCAACAGGCTCCACATTAGCTCACACTGTATGTTTTTTGAAATGATGTAACAGTATTGGATTTCTGCTGGCTTTTTTTTTCTTGTAAGATAATAAGATTAAGCTCTATGTGCCAAGTAGGGTTTGCTTCCATTAATCTGGAAGTTGTCATGTATTAAACAGCATTATGGGGCCAAACCCCACATGCCTACACATGACCAGGAGAATTTGCACCGTTATCTAACAGCAAAAACATTTAAATTATTATTAGAAAGTCACTAAGTAAGAGCAAGGCTTTGCTAAAAGGTCCATCTTCTGAATTAGCAATAGCCAACTGCCTTCATGTAGAACAAGGTTTAGTATACTTTTTATAGTTTGTTTTGCTTGGACAGAAAAAACACACCTGCACCTGGAACTTTGCTAATACATCCTAGTGCTGTGAAATACAGGGACCATAAACTGTTCCAGTTGCTCAGAAAAACCTTAGAAAAAGCTTTTCCTGAGGAACAGCAATGTATTTGAAGTTCCACCCGTGCAACCCAACCTTTCTGAAAGATGCCTAACACTACAGCTAGCACAATTTCATCAGTAATTGCTATTTAAACATGATAGTTGAGTTTCAGTTATCAAATAACTAACATTGATAATTTAATACCAAGTGTTTGAAAAAGTTATATTGAGCATGCTTTCCAGATCTGGAGAACTAGACAAGCAATAGCTTGTTCTCATGTACTTACTGTGAACAAAGAGTACATCAGTTTACATATAGGAAAAATTGACGTCAATCCCAAGTACTTTGAATACAGGCGCTGCCTATTTCAGTCAGTTGAAAATGAACCCATACTCCATGCAGGTTTCCCAAAGAATAAGTGTAAAATCAAATCCATGCAAGCCACTTTGATCAAAAGCCAGCTCTGAAGTAATCAAGAGTATAGTATTAGCAAGCACAGTATATACCAAGAGCCAGAGACAACCTCCTTGCTTAGGACAGCTTGCAAGGTAGCCCTGTACCACCAGAAGTCTCAGGAAGACTGTGGTAGCTTCCATGGCTGTGCTGCTTCCAGCTACCTTCTGCTCCCTTCTTCAGAGTGTCTTTCTCCCTATGGGAACCTGCCACCTGCCATGCTCCTCTCTTCTTTGTCCTCAAAATTGCAAAAAAACTCCCAAAACATGAACTTGCTGCTCGTTCCCAGTCTGCGCAGTCTGCTCTGACAGACCACACATTACTGGTAGGGACAAGAACCAGCCAGAAAACCACAGCAGAAGGAGCATGACTAGGCTCCTTTCAGCTACCACCTTCCCCACCTTTTCTTAAAGCACAAAAGGAATTACAGACTAGTAATTTTTAGAAATCAAAACTCAAAGGAAGCAAAACTATTTAAAATCCATAAAATTATCATTTTGCCTACACATTTTAGTGCTTCTATAGGTAAGTTTATGGAAAACCATCATGAAATAGTTTCCTTAGCTATGTTTTTAATAAAATCCATGAGTGAATTGCTGCCGTACTAAACTAAAATATATTCAGTATTCTTGACTCAGTTGTCCAATTCAGTTGCAAAAGATGTTTTTAAAATAGAAACCCTTAATACTCAGATACTTAAAGTAGTGAAGCAACCTGAGTGACTAGCTCATCTAGAAAGAACATTCATAGGTATGCTTTCTTTTTTCCTTGGAAGTCTGCAAGTGATTCAGAACAAAGAGTGAGAACTAAATTTGATTTTACTTTTCAGGTATTAGTTATCCCTATAAATAAGCTACATTGCGTGCTGAGACAGCTAAAAGCTTCTTGTAGTTTACATCATTTGAATGTGATCCATTCTCTGTGAAGAAACTATCTTTTGCTCTCAGCATAGCTGCATTTGAAATAGAATTACAGTCCCCAGTGATAGCAGAAGTGGAAAAGTATTAAATAAACTATTTTATTTATGAAAACTGAAAATTAGGTCAGTGGCACTTTAAAGCATGTGCAATTTTGATGTCCAGATTTACCACTTCTGCATGCAGGAGTGTAGTACTATATACCCATATGTAACCTTTCCTGAGTTGGATACAGAAAAGGAGCCCACCTTTTAAAACCTCTAATCTTCCTACTTCAATTTCCCTGAAAAGAACTGATTTTCTGCATATTTTAAGCAGTAAGTTTTGTTTCTATGAAAGTACAACTAAAACGAACAGGCTAAGTATTCTGAGCTCAAAAGGTTTTTTTGTTTGTTTTACCGACAGTATCAGGCTTTGTAGCCTGTATGTGAGCGTAGCCCGACTCCAACAAGATCCTGTAGAGCCCTTTTTTCCAGAAGGGAAACATGCGCCTAACATCTTCATCCTGGAAACCGAAGAGCCCTGGAAGATAGCGGCCCAGCAGAATGGAGAGCAGGTGAGTGAATCCCATGTTTGTAACTGAGGCTAGATTTAAATGGAGACCTTTCATATGGCTAAAAATAAAAACAGAAAAAGCCCCCACAAATTAACAAAAATGAAATGTGATTCAAAGTTGTTGTATTTAAAATGTTATTAACAAAAATGGACGTACTTAAATTCTGACCTGCTAATTACATCATGACCTTAGCTGTACTTTGTAGTGTGGCTTTTCACACAAAAATGACAAGTCAAAGGGGTAACGGTCAGTAATCAGCACACACTCTTGGGACACTAAGCCACAAATCCTCCTTTTGTTATGAGTACTTATCCCACCCCAGACCCCAGTGGGGCCATTACAAGCTACTGCACAACTGTTTGAAAGAACAGGTATATAGTATAAACTACAGTAATAGTAATTCTGGATCACTGCTTAACACTGAGCACTGTAGAGATAAACTACACAGTACTCATATGAGGACTTGGACAGGAACTCTCAAGTGCACAAGAAATAACTATTTAAAGAATAAAACAGCTTTACATGCCAATCATGCAGCACTGTACCAAAGGGGTACTCACTTGGGAGCTATCTGGGCCAGATTGGTGCAGATGAGCCAGCCCCAGTCACCACCTTGTGCGTAGAATTCGTTGAATCCCAGTCTGAGCATCAATTCATAAAAAACAGAAGCGGCACTTACAGAATTAAAGTCTACATTAAAAAAAAAGAACACCGTTGCATTAATTCCAGCTACACTTGACTGTGCAGCATTTATTCTCCCCATAAAGGCAACGTTCAAGTTCCTAAAAAGTGACAAGTCCGTTTTTCCTTGCCTGTCTGACACATTATATGGAAACCCTTGTCACATTATCCAGGGAAGGTCTAAAGAGCAAGCAGAAACCATAAGGAGAAAATCCAGCCTTCGTTGCAGACTAGTGTTCTCCTAACCACACCAGCTGCCCACACACTTGCCCAACACTTGCCCAGACTCCCTTTAAACTGTAGTCATGCTCCAGCTGAGCTCTATCAGAGGCACTAAGCATTGCATAGGCAGTGTTTCCATTTTGTCTACTGTGAACACAATCTCATCTTAATGATAGTTGGAAACTTTAAGTTTCCACTAGTAATGCGCTTCTCCGCTTCGCTAAATGCTGACCACATAAATCACAACCAGGGAAGTAAAGAAAAGCAAAACCAACCTTCCCCACATCATTCACCTGCACACATAATTAAATACTAAACTCAGTATCACTTTAAATACTACTTCGCTCCAATTTGTTGCAGCTTGTGTTTGTATAATTCAGAGCACAAGCTGAACAAGCAGGTATTTGGCCACAATCTACTATGTAGATACATGAATTGATTTGTTTCAACTGTTGCTTCTCACCTACCTGTATAATGCTGTTGAATATGGATTCAAAATACCCAAACGGAACAAATTAAGTTTACTCTTCCTGCTCACCCACACACAATTCATTGACTCAATTACAATTCATGAGTTGTCACTTCATAACTTTTTATAGTCCTTTGTAAATTATCTACACATTGCTCCTGAAACTAATCAATGGTGTCACCTGAAGTCACACTCTTATCTCCCTCTTCCCTTCTTTTTTTCTACACTGGGAGAACAAGAGCAGACAGGAGTTACTGTTCTGCTAACGGGGGCTATCTCACTACAAGACTAGGCTTGTGTTAGTTCAGTTTCTTCTCATACATCATACCTTTTTTGTGGGGTGCTTCTGAGAAACCATAACCAGGGATAGATGGGCAAATGACTTCAAAAATGTGTTCATCACTGAGGCCGTGGCTGGCAGGATCCGTCAGGAGAGGGATGATTTTGTAAAACTCGTAAAATGAGCCAGGCCAACCATGAACCATTAATAATGGCTTTGCAGACTGGCCTTCAGGCAAATGAGGAGGCTTTACGTGAACAAAATGGATATCAATGCCTGTAAAAATAAAATAATTAACATGCCCAAATTTACCATGATACTGAAACTAATCACAGAACAGATTATGAATAAATCTTTTCTGAAGTCTTTTTTTGGTGAGCATGCAAACACACTGCACTTCTCTGGATGCATTTATCCAAGGACCTTAAAGTGTGTGTGTGTATATATATAGTATATATATATATATTATAGTGGGCAATTAAGCAGCACAGCAGCCAAATGAGGTCGGCATATTTCTGTTTTAAAATAAATTAGCAAATTAAGACATACAAATGAAGCAATCTACTAACGGTAACACAGTGACTCACACAGATTAAAGGCAGAAGAGACGATTACATCATTTAGTCCAAGTGCCCTTAATTTTTACCCAAATGTCTCTATATGGCACTAGATAGGCTTCAGCCAACCACAGATTTTTCTTCCTGGAAGGCATACAATTGCAACTTGAAGGCATCAAGAGATAGGGAATCCATCATAACTAGCAGATATTTGTTTGGGGGTGTTAATCACTTTCCTTGTTTTGTGCATGTCTTACTTTCCATTTGAACGGCTGGCTTCTGTCTCCAGCCATTGATCCTAATGTTACAGCAAAAGGAATTTAAAAAGCCTTCAGTTAAGTATTCTCTGTCTGTGGATGCCGCCTGTAATCAAGTCACAGATCTTAACTGCTGATAAACCAATCATGCTGAATCAAGGATTTGAAAACATGCCTTACTAAAACAGATTTAAAGTGTTCAATTTTGTAGTTCTTTTCTACCTTTTGTCCAAAGCTTTCAGTATCTCATTGAGTAAACCAAAACAGGAAATGATGTTCTAGTACCAGTCTCCTCATTGTTAAGTAAAAAGGTAAAAATTGCAGTCCTATTTCCTTTGTGATCCTTAAAACATGTAAGCAGTAGGCCTCACAGAGCACTGCACTAGTTGCTCCAGGTGAACTGCTTTTCCTCAAACCCATTCAGGGCTTTGCTTTCCAGGAAACAATAATTTGCCCTTAGTAGAGCCTGAATGCCTCACTTCTTGATGTATTTAAGCACATTCTGCTCACATCAGCTCCAGCTTACCAGTAATCCCACCCTGTTTCACTGACTGAGATTTTCCCATCCTTGACAATTCTGTGGATTTCTGTATTCTCTGAAAAAACTTTCAAGTGATGACAGAAGCTAGGAATCTGATATACGGTATGTTTGATCTTGTCTTTTCATGGCTCATCATTCCTAATGTTGAAATTTCTCTTTCTATTGCTATACATAGTGCATTGTCCTTAGCTTCTTTTCCCTTTCTTATCTCAGATGATACATCTTTTTTCTTCTTTTTTAAGGGAAGGCTTTTTGCTTTTATCTTTTTCAGCACTAACAATGTTTTATACACTTAAAAAAAATCTTTATGTTCTAACCACTATGTAAAACCCATTTATTGTCCCAAATCCATTTTAAATATTATGGTGAACTGCCACATTTGAAATAATGTACAATTATGGGTGCAAGTAAAAACATAATAGCATAATCTCAAGCTTGAATTTTGCCATCATGGGAGACAATGGCCTGCTGTGCTCCAGATCTACAACTGTACCCCCAAAATTCAAGCATTTAAAACGTCCAGTTTGACCAAGCTCCAGCACCACCAGACCTTAGCTGAATGGCCTCTTTCAAAAGGTGTCTGTGCTTTGAATGAAAAGACAAACCATTCACTCACACCTGGCAGCACATCAACCCCAGGGGAAAGGCATTCTGCATTTCTCAACCTGTGAATGCTTGAAATGGTGCAGCAGAGCACATCTGCCCTGCCAAGCAAGGACAACCTGAGCAGCCAGCACGCCCAGCTGAGGAGGGCTGCCAGACTGATGGCATCACTGTGACAGCAGCAGCTGGGGAACTACATGGAGCAAGAGGAGGCATCTGTGCATATTTCTGCATGGTTGCATGCAAGTCAGGGAACATGTGTACATCTTAAGATCCAGTTCTGCTTCCAAATGCCTGTGCTTGGCTCCTGTTAACACCAGCTGACAACCCATCCATGCACAAGGGAATTCCATTTGTCGTTCCTTGTCCTAAAGGCTTCAATTATGAAGGAGTTTCTCGTTGCTTCAGCAGTAATGCCAATGATCCACACCATGGCAGCCAGGGAGGGAAGGCCCATGCAACACAATCAGAGCATTCTTACCACCGAGATCCCTTGTAGACAAGATTATATATTACTGTTTATTTTTTAAGGGAAAAAGCCACACACCTTGAATCTTAGTTTTGAATTGTGGGTACTTGTTGAGGAGTTCAACTTGCTTCTTCCAATTGAACTGGTTTTTCCAGTAGGAGATAACCTTCCTGAGATACATCGAGTTAGTCCCATAATGGAAGCAACTGTTCTCCAGTGGCTCAGTGAATCGAGCCTGGTCAAGCCTCCTAAATAAGTCCTACAGGGAAAAAGAAAGAAGAGACGTTACAAACACTTCTGTCTGCCATCTTGGGCTCTACTGTGCATGGTTTCTAGTCATTCCCAAGTGAAATGAGAACAATGAAAATAACATCTCTAATGACACCTGTGCATTTTGCTGATGCTCCATCAGCTGTTCCAATTCTTTCTCTTCTCCAGATGGCTTCCTTCCTCTTCCCTTTACAGCTGTTCTTAACACTCTCTCTGTCTTTGCTTTGCAGGGCTGGCTAACCTGATAACCACAGAGGAGAACACACTCTTCTGACAGCACTGTGGCTTCACAGCGTAAGTCTTGTTGCCTTTCCATGGTACTTTGCTCCCCAGGTTACCTGCAAGCCCAACCTCACAATCAATGCATGGATCTGGCCCAAACCTTTTGCTCTCCTTCCCAAAGCAAGGGGCTGGGCGTCTTCACTGGGAAACAGTGAGGGATTTTGCATGGCCACAAAGTTGATGGAGTGAAAGTTTCCCAATCTAGAATAACTATTCAAGTGACCTTCCTACTGCACTTCAAGGTTACAGGGGATGCTGACAATACCGCAAAATCAGTCCAAAATCACTCAGGAGGGAAGGACAGCGAAGAGCCCCTTCCTACTGCAAACAGAACCACAGAATAGTTGAGAGTGGAAGGCAGGTCTAGAAATCTAATCCTGCTCAAACCTCTGTGGGGTTTAAACCTGAACAGCATTTTCTAATACAACAATAGAGGTAGCTCTCATTCTGACTAAGATGCACTGGCTCATGCCTCACACTGAGCAGGCAGTCTCAGTCTAGGCAAGATGTTAGTATGTAAGGTCACTGGTTTTGGCATTTAACACATGTAAGAAAGCACGGATTTTTAAATTAAGTTTTTAACATGTCTTTACATACATGCTTTTGTCTATGCTTAATACTTTTTTAAAAATGTTTTAGTAATGTGTGCTAGCATAACTTTAACTCCTCGTTTATGTAAGAATATATTTAGAAACAGAGTTTTCTACTAATGGATTATGTTGCAATAGCTGTCATAATACAGAATTGCATGTTTCAAAAACATCCATAAGTTAGAAATTATCTAGCTTTGTGTCTGCAGCATAAGAGGAAAACATATTGGAGATCAATGTCCAATGATCAATGTCCTCCTCCACTAAGAAGGGCAAACAAAGTGTTAAAAAAAAACAGGCCTTACTGAGTAAAATAGGACTCCATTATAAATGAATAATATGAGCAATCCCATGAGTACTATTTGAACCACTACTAGACACAGATCTATGAAACTGTGCAATCCCTGACTTAAACACACACAATCAAAATCTTGCTATGTAACAAATTCTGCAACATATGTGTTTACTGTAATTATCACTGTGGTATTAGTGTTGACCAAAGTAGATCATTAATTACAGAAGAATCAGCATCCAACACAGCTGCAAACAAAGCAGTCAAGAAAATGAGATAGTTGTAATTGCTTTTGAAAGAAAAAAAAAAAAGACATTCTTATTCTGGTCTACACAATCAAACTGAGGAAGGTGCACAAACAGGAACACAGAGTTGTAACATGATTTTTATGTTTATTAGGCTTTACAAAGGAGGTTTATTTACTAGCAATCTTGCAACAGCCAGCTGAGAACAAAATTGTGTAGCAGGACGTGAAATCTGCCTATCTTCTGAAGTACCGAAAAATCCCTTCCCCCAAGTCCTGGACATCATTGCTCATTCTCATGAATGTAACTATTGGTTCAATTTAAACATTATTTCCAAACAAGTTCTGCATTTATTTGGCCATTTCTTACTTCTCTCTCCCCAGTATAGAGATTTGCTTACGCTCAGCTCTTCTTCTGTAGTTTCCACCTTAAATGGCCAAACAGTAGTATCTTCTTCAGTGTCAGGCTTTTGTCCCTTACCCCACCATCCCTCTTTGAAGGGTAATGTCTCTTCTTTCTTCTTGGAAAGTAAGAAGTAGACGATGACTGTCCCCAGAACCAGGAATACTTCGAGCAGCATAATGCCTGCAAGAGAAGAACAGAGCTCTGGTAAGCCTAATCAGATAGTTCAGAGACATGCGACATACTTTGTAAAGATGGTAGAGGTTTACTCGCTTTTAAAGACAGGATTCGATCTACATGTTCTGTCACTCACAGGACATCAACACTTCTGTAAGATTTCAGAAATAGGATGTTATAACCTACGCAACTTAAATGGGGAGGAATTAAGTGTTTTACTTAAAAGACATTCAGTAAAAACAGAACTCAAAGCAAGTCAAGAGATCACATGGCTTGGTAATTAAATAGTCCTCTGATTAAACACACCACGTTGGCTTCCTCAGTGGCTGCTGATTGCCGCTAAACTTCAACAGTAAAGGAGGTGACTGTGGATATAATTCAAGTTTAATGCTTTCTCTTCCTCTGAAGCTCTATATTTCCCACAAATTCCAAAGCAGAACATCTCTTCAGTAAGGCTCACATACCTATTGTTACAGATTTGGAGGAAAAAAACCCAAGACATATATAGAGAATAAGAAGTGAAGAGCAAGAGGGCAGCCACCTTGTACCTCTCAATCTGCCTGGGGAAGTGGAGCAGGGATATATTTACATAACCCTTGAACAGCAGTGCAAAGGGTAGAAGGACCTTCCCTTTCTTTCTCCCTCTGAACTGTTTTAAAGAGAAAACAAAAGACCACGTGCATGCTCTCCTGGCTCTAACGCACACTTCCCCAAGTGATAAAATTCTGTCAAAGTAAAGAGCAACCTGATTTCACAGCATATCTGCACAACCCAACTGCAGGGCTGTTGTGCTTTAGTCAAACAGAACACCTTAACAAAAAAAAAAATATCCCATTTTGAATATATTTGAACTGTTTCATGTTGCAAGTAGAAAAAATAGTTATTCAGACTCTTTAATAATTAATGTTTTCAAGCATGCCTTTAAGTATGAGAAATGTTTCAGGGTGGTTTGGGGAACAATAGTGTCATCATTTTAATGCATAATTTTAAAAAACATCATGTTTCAAACACTCATTTGCTGGGGAATTGATAAGTCATGAAGTATTTCAAAACTTCTGTAGGGCAAGCATTGTTTATGACACAGAACAGTCTTCATTCTCTCCAGAGCTGGAAGGTCTTGTTGTTTTTGCTGCTGCACAGTAATTCGATGCTCTGAAATTGCTCAGAGTCAACACAAAGAACCAAAATCTATTATTGGATCAAAACAGGAATTGTAACACAAGTTAATGGGAGTTCACATGATTATAACAGGAATAAAATTGACCTGTCTTGTAAGTACCTTTATGTGACAGGACACATCTTAGTCAACCTCTTGAGTTTAATTTTCTAATGGCTGACAATAAATAAATAAATCTGTCAAAATAAGCACCCACTGAAACATTTGTAGAGAAGTCAGGCACTATGCAGATAGGACGGCAAGCTACAAAAATACACTGCTTGCATATGCAACTGCTACAGCTTTGAAAAGTGACCTGAAATTCCTTAATCCTCAGAGGCTGAAGAAATGGAAACGATAGGCACTGAAACAACTTGATCTGTTTATTCGTTTCACTTGTCCTTCCGTAATTTCTGTTGTTTGAGAAGGTGCTAGTTTTTCTTCACCATGTTCTCTGGAGCACAAGACAACAATCTTTTCCCACCTCCAGCATACTCAGGCCATAACTTACCCCAAAATTAAAAAGTTTGTCCAATTTCAGCTTGCCTCAACACATAAACCCAATGCAGTCCAGGAGCCTCCAGAGCACAATTAAATTTTACTGCGAAGCAAAACTGGAGGTGCTTTTAGAAACCTCAAAGCACTTTACATAGAAATAATACCTACCACAGTATTTAACAGCATTTCTATTACTAAGTCTTCACAGAGAAGAACAACAACTTCCCGGAAATCACAGCACAACTCAGGCCACGTCTAGACTACAAAGGTTCACCAGCATAACTATGTAAACACCACATACGAAAAATTCAAACGCTTGGCCAACTTCAATGTGTTTACAAAGCCCCATGACAAACAGCCGTGCCAAGAGAAAAGAGAGCTGCTGTCAGTGCCAGCCCCGTTGTTCAGGCAGGATGGCTGGGGTACCTAGAAAAACAGAGGACTCTTTCTCCTGGCTTATGTTGTATCAGCACCATGGCCTCTGCCAACACAGTGACAGAGGCACAGCACCTAACACAGAACTGCTTTACCCAGGAACAGAATCCCAGCCCATTCTCTAGCAAGAAACTTGTATGTCCTAAGTCACTGGAGTACTCAGAGCTACGAAAATATTTGTGCTTCCCCCATCTGCTCGCAAAGAGACTTGAGAAATCAGAATTTTTGCAGCAGAAGACATGGGAGGGATTGTGTGCAAATGTGGATTTTGCATTTGCCCTGGAGTGTGTGTACAAAGAACTTGCTATGTGAAAAGATACCCATTTTTGCAATTAATTCCAAACAGACTTTAAGATGAGCTTGTTTACAATCCAGCGATAAGTGCCAAAATCAATTTCAGGTTTCACAAAAGTTCTGTCTTCTATTGCAGAGAATTAGGGCCAGTGACAAATTGATTTGCATGAGATATCATTTTGACTTGGAAGCAGCCGCCTCTGATACCGTTGGATTGTGTTTTGGATTATGTTTTGCTAACAGAGAGAGATCCCAAGTTGCTCTCTATATTCAATCTCTCTCAGTTCCCTTGAAACTGCCTGTAAAATTCCTAATTACAACGAACACTGAGGCCTAGAGCTCCAAGTATGATACATTTTTTTTCTGAGTGCACAGGAGGAAGAGAAAGGGCAAAGTGCGTCAGCAATATTTTGACTTGCACCAGTTCATAGCACACTCAAAGGGATTGTTTTGCTAGTGATGAGTTACTGGAACGCAGCATGCTCCTACCAACCTCTCCAGCTTGTGCTGAGAGGAGACCACTTAGAGCAAACGCACTCAATGATTTCCCAAGTTTGCTATTCAAGCTAGTTCTCTAAAACTCCTGTGTGTTGTTTGAACAGCATAAAGCAGCCTCAGTCGTGACGCATCTGCACCAGAATTTCCTCCGCTAATAACTATTGAGCGGTTGTGAGATCGAAGTTATTAGCCCCTTACACCTCTTCCATAACACAGCAATACAGCACCACGAAAGCAGAAGGAGAAACACAATAAAACTCTTCTAAACTTGCAGTTTTCAGAGATGTAAACAACAAAGCGCTGGTGTTTTTATTTTCTGAAGTCTCTTGATGCAACCCTGCTGGCATGTTGCCTTTAAAAATGACTACTTCAAAGGGAGTTCATGTTTTGGTTTGGCTTTTTCCTCTTTTTATGCGACCAAAGGCAAGACCTTAGAAGGAAATATTTCCATTTATTCCATGGTCAAGTACTTAGGCTCCAAGACTTTGCTGTACCCCAGGGTGGATATTGTTTGTAGACAGCACTTAAATACCTTAGACAGTACTTTTATCCTAAAGAGACCAAGAAAGAATGTTTTTGTTTTTCTACTTTAAAAACATGTTTTGGAAGAAAAACGTTGAAGTGTGATGGATCCAGTAAATAGCCCAAAAACTAGCTCCTCTTGAAGAAGGCCAAGTGCATCTCAAGATATACACTGTTTGCAAGAAAACCCAAAAACTTTCTTACAGTATCTTACTGCTCCTTGCTGAAAACACTCTTGTTTTTCAGCATTGTTTCTATTTTGATTTGCACTGTCCTCTGTTCGTGCATTAACAGCAGAGCTAATAGCTCCACAGGAACAGAGCAATTATTATTTACATCAAAGCTATGTCCTGTCTCATGCTCTGTCTTCATCAGTATCCAGTAACAGATGCCCCGGAGAACAGTGCTATTTATTTTTTAGAGAGGTCATCTATGAAATAGCTTGGTTAATGGTAAAATCCCCATCTTGTTCTACTAGTAATCATTCACCTTTGCCTTGCAGCATTAGAATCCATCTGAAACATGTTATTGGAGAAATAAGCAACTGGAAAGACTTTCAACCTAACATCTGAGAACCCATTTTGGCCCAAATGCTACGCGACCCAGCTACTGTGGCTTGAATGATGCACAATACCCACAACTCCAAATGGTGCTATTAAACCCTATCAGTGCAAAACAGCTAGCGCGTGGGTGAAGCAAAAGCTCTAAGAGACCATGCTGCTTTCAGACACATGCCAGAGGTGATCGTGGTTTAGAGTTAATAACATTTTCTCTCCAAGGTTGGTTTACTAGCAGACTGCAAGGTAGCTCAGAGCACTTAGCACACTCTGACACTGTCAGATACAAGGTTTGTTGATTAATAATTACTCTGCAGGAGAAATAACAGCTCAATTTAGAACAAAAATAAATGGAAACATCACTTCTGTTACATAAACTTCCCTATTAGGTTCTACTGAAAAGGCACCCCTGTGCCGCAGCATCTTTGTTTACAGATCGGTTCACCTGAAGAGCAGCAATTGCAGGTTACTCTTCCCAACAGATCTAAAGGAAAAACAAGCCACTGAAGGACTTCAAAAACTCATGGCACCTGTAACAGGATCCCCTAGCACTGACAGCCTAAGAGGGACTAAGACATGGCTCAGTCCCAGAAGCTTCACCCTCAGTCTAGGTCCTACCATCTCCAGGCGTCGCATTTTTGTCATTATGTAACACCAGAAACAGACAGAAAACCATGGAGGGAAGACATTTGTATAAGAAAAGCTTCCTATTTAGGTATTTTATGGAGCATTATGAGAAGCTTCAAAATAGCTTAGCAACGCAGGAATTGCTTTGCATACAACTGATAACATCTCCCAGGTGAGCATAAAATGATACATTAACATAGAAAGGAGGAGAGGTAGGCATTGGATGAAATAGTGTCCTACGCAGGGAAGCAAATCAAAGACAGGAAATAATACAAATCCAACAGAGTTTTTGGCTTGTCTCGATAAGAAATTTAGCATTTACATTTTTTATTGCCATAGGGAGGTGGCACACAATGCTATCTCCAAAACAGCAGGAAGAGATGATATCATTCTGTTCCACTCTTTTTCTAGACTGTTCGCAATCAGGAATCAGCCAGTACAGCAGGAACCTAATTAGACAACTACAACCAAGGAAAGACGTCACCTCCCCGAAGAAGGAGAAACCACACGCTCTCTCCCAGGGGGATGGCTAGGCGTCTCCCAGGACAGGGTCGGGTGTACACCTCCATCACCACTGAGGAAGGCCCCACGGCTGTGGCAGTGAGGCACTGCTCCCTTGCAGCTGTTCATTTGCTTTGCCCCTTGGACAACAGTAACAATTAACAGAAAGAGCCAATTTAAGGCTCTGGGGGTACCCGTATGCATCACCCAGATCTTATACTTACGGCAGTTAGTCCCTGATGCACTTCATTCCAGGGGAGTAGTTGAGCACCTTACACAACATATTCCCACCTAATTTTTCCTATGACACTAGGAGTGGTTTCATCTCTTCAGTACTACACTAAAATCTGACAGGCACCAAGACCCAAGCCTAGCTAAGCATAAAAGAAAAGCAGTACAGGACTAAGTTCACTGTTAATCCACTTTGCCTCACCCAGAGGTGGCATATTTATGCAACCACTGACCGGTCAAAGCTCATCTCACAATCATAATTTAAAATACCGCATGCCACATTTTTAAGAGGAAGATACTCAATTTACAAGAACACATATTTAAGCAACATTACTTGCTCTTTCAAATCAGTGCCCAACACATTCTTATGTGCTGCTTAAAAACATGTCTTGTTTATCTCAATTTTCCTTATTTTGCTTCTGTTATGCTTGAACAAACCCACTTCCTTCAAAGAGTCTAAAAAAAGCCTGTGGGCTGCATAAATGCAAACTGGCAGAATTCAACCTAGGATCTGTGTGATGTCCGTTATTGTGACCTACGATTCAGGGGAAAGGAGATCTACTCTCCATCTGCAATAATTTCTGTTTAGGACTCTACAGACATAAAAGCTGCTAAAGGATTCTTAAATCAGCACTGTTCGGTCATGATAATTAAGGGTTGAAAGAACTGTTTAAACTTTCATAATAATGCATTTGATAGCTACAACATTAAGGTTAGATCATGCAAAGATTTTATCCTGTTTATCCTGTCCAGCCTTTACCCTATTTAATGACCCTCAAATTCCAACAACAACAAGAGAGGTTTTTTGCACGTATGCAGAGAAGCAACAGAAGCCTGGCATACAACTTGGGGGTGTTCACAGCTGAAAGCGGGGTCTCCTAGACAGAGCTCTCTTAAATCACGTTACACTTCAAAAAGGGAAGGATATCATGCCAGTAAAAAGTTTTAAAAATAGTTCTTAGCCACAGTCCAGCCAACTAAATGACACAGTCCAATAAAATAGACTCCAAAGAACATCTCAAGCTTTACTTCAACATTTAATTTCTAATGTCTGAAAAGACATTATGAATAGTACATTGTTCTGTTTTGCCTTCCACCAGAGTTTCTAGCAATAATGAGGTTAACCTCCTCATCCTATGCCAGTATCTGCCTTTTACGGAGGGGATGGAAAAAAGTTCAGATGATCCAGAAGAGTTAGATACTACAGATAAGGAAATGAGATGCAGGTAATTGTTCCTCACGCCTTAAGGGAAATTCCGGCTCTATTTTTAACTTCACCAAATCCTCCAGTACTAAAGAGTAAAAGGTTGCCTTCCTCCCCTGCCATGGTATTATTGCCAATGTTTTGCCCGGTCTGATCTCTAGATAAGACTCAGATTCATCCCGTACTGCTTGGTGGTATGCCACAGCATGTGTCCTTCTGTTTACTGTGGGATTTTCCATTAGTCTAAGTCTTTTAAGATTCTTCCATGAAATCAAAAAGGGAAAGATCTTCTTTAACTAGCAGCTTTACAAGCTTTTTGTATTAGCACTGTTAGAAAACTGTGTTACTAAAACCTTTAATTATTAACATATACAGAATTGACGTATATGTGGTGCCTCAGAGGGGAAAAAAAAAGAGTGCAAACAGTTTGATATCTTGCACTCCAAAGTATGTAAGAACGAAGTACATGACAATCTTTCAGTTAAAAGAAGGTATGGAGACGGAAATGATGAGTATAAAGACTGCCAGAGGAAATTTCCGGCAACCTGCAAGACAGTAAGATGAGGGGCATGCTGTAAATTTAAATTAGGATCGTGACTCCAAGTAGTAAGGGCAGCATGAACGAAAACATGTATGAATACGAGTGTAAAAAGAAAAAAAATATTTTTTTTAATAAATTGTGACTATGGAAACAGGAAGAGATAGAAACTTGTTATCTCTCTATGAAGACTTCATTCTCAAAGAGAAAAGGAACTTTGAATGATGAGAGAGGAGGGGAACAGATGGTAGTCATCATTTTCTGTCAAAAAACTGCAACACCAAAAGGATGTGCCAGAGTAAACATGTAACAAGAACAATTCTTGCTACTTCATCTCTCTCTTAATAACAACTAAATATTTAAGTTCTCTTTGGATTTCAGGGCTTCATCTAGAAAAGTGCACTACTTATACCCACCAGATTAGAGCAATTAACACTCATGATGAAGCAGCCAAGAGGACTAGGTCCTTCAGCAGAGCTTTATTTTTGATTCATAATACATAGCCATTTAACCTGAGAGAAAGGCTCATCTTCTATCAGACAGCAAAGCATACCCAGGGTACAGATGTAGTGGGCGGCCAGGGCATACAGATCAAACTGGTAGAACAATAGCTAACATGTTTTCACTGCAGAGTTCAAAAGAAGAAAAAAAAAATCTACTTCTGAGTGCAAGAAATATGAGAAGGATTGCTTGAGGTAGAGAAAGAACAACAAAAAAAGTTTGCTGAGCCTTTACTCGTCTTGTGGATTACACCTAATCATCTTCTACAGAGATGTTTCAAAAAAAAAGTTGGAGGAATGTCGGAGAACAGCTCACTCTTCAGAGAAGAAACCTAGAAAACAGCTCCTGTTCTTTACCCCAGTAGGATCCCTCCAAAAACATGATCACAGGTTATTTCTTCATTCTGGCAAATGCATTAGAAGTCAGCATCATACACTATTGAAAAAAGCAACTAACAAAGCATGGCTACCATGATTTCCACAAAAATATTCCCAGCCCTGCCAATCAGAAAGCATTTAATCAATAACAATATGCTTAAATATATATCAAAGCTGATAATGCCGCTTTTAAAAAAAAAAAAAAAACCACGACATAAACCCCAGAGTTTAAAAATCATTGCGTTAGCCATCCTATGTCTAGCATGACCAAGATATTAAAGCAAATGCCATTTTAGAAGTAGATTTTTGTGCTTTACTATTTACATAAATATGCATTTACACACACAATAATGCTTTTAATTAACAATAATGTATTCAGAGGAGGAATCCAGGACTTTTTCAATAGTAGTATTCAGAAGGGAAAAAAGTATTTTCAGCATTAATTAGAAGCAGACCAAAGCTCTTCAGAAAGAAGCAAGATGCTCTACTTTCCAAGTGACTTTTCTTCAGGGACTTACACAGTAATTAGAGATCTATTTGCCACATTTGTTACTTGCACATTAAAGAAGACTGCCCTGGTTCTGGGATTGTGCATTGCATGAAGAAAATACTCTTGCAGGCTCAATGAAGCAGTGCACACTCTACCACAAAGTGTAAGGCTTTACCTCTGCTCGTCTGGCCACAAAATTTGAATACTTCAACTATAATACAAGAAATGTGCATAGGAATACGTAAGATAATCAATTCATTTTGCCTAGAGCTAAAAGCTGTACTTCACCTACCACCCTGCCATCCTTGCTTTGCTACTTCTCCACTGACAAATTACTTGACAAACTATTACTGAAGAAACAAGAATTTCTGGGACTATTATCATTCAGGAATTATTACCCCAAACCTTTTTATTTACCCGCTGTAATTATTTAGAACAAATTGGCCATGTATATTCTAGTAAGAAGCCTGAACTTGTTTCACAGTGCTTACTATACTAAAACATTGCAGTTCTAGGTCTAAAAATACTAGGTATGTCTGAAAGCTTTGCTGAAACCCCAGATAAACAAACAGGTTGAAAACATGGTATTACCCGATGGAATGACCAAATACAAACGTAGTAGATCAAAAGGGGGGAAAAAGACCTTTTGAAACACCTAATAATCCAAAACCTATTTTGGGCAATTCATACAGACAAATTGCATGTGGATTCAGGCTGCACTGGTTATTACCAACTGTGCTCTATTTCGAATTGTTTACTTCAACATAATGATTGCCTCTATAAAAAAAATAACGGAATTCAGAAGAAGTAACAAACAAACAGAGTTTAAGCAAAACACACACAAGTTTTTATATACGAATTCAGACTGGAAAAGATGTAGAAAAAAGAGTCACGAACTGGACACTGTGCCAGGACCTTCCCCACAAAGACTTCAGCTCTGACAAAGATCTAATCCTTGTCCTTGGACAACTTCAACTGTGGATTGATTTTCAAAGCTGCCTAATTGCTTTTGGTGCCTATCTCCCATCGATTTTCAGTAAGCATTAGCAATTTGCGCACTCAAGTCTCAGTTTTAGCTTACTTCAGACATGAGCAATATCCGTTTCAGAGGAGATGCACGGCATCTCGAATACTGCCAATCAAAACATTAACCCCGCATTTGTGGCTGTGTAAGTAAATTTGAGGCAGCGGCTTCTAAGACTGATCCTATCTCGTGGGTTCACCTACAGTAACTAGGCAAGTTTTCTTATTTTAGATGAAGCTATGCTGTGAAAATAAGGGAAAAGAAAGCAGCCTAATTCAATAGAATTGGAAAATTAAGCAACGTACTTGATTATTATATGTTTTAACTGCAAGGCAAAGTCAAAATCCCAACTGAATTCTGACAAACGGAGCCAAACTTGAGTGAGCGCGTCATTTGCTTAGTCTTTGTGGATTGCTCAGTTATGCAACAAAATACGGTCATTAAACTTAAAAGGTTTTCTTCTCATCCCTAAAATGCTTGTTCAGCAAACGGAACTATGTATATGGTACTCATTCAAATAATTTTCAGGTTTGGGAAATGACCCATCAACCAAAAAAAAAAAAAAAAGTTCAATTTCATATCCCCACTTAGAGAACCAAACCACAACCAGATTAAACCATTTATATGCCAGTAGTTAAAGCCACTTATTCTAACTAAACCAGGAAACCTAGCCAGATTCCCAACGAACACTAAATAAAATTGTTGTTTCCATACGTATTGTCAGCAGAAAGGCCAGCTTATCAGGAATCTTAAGCTGGGCGAACAACCCTGGCTCAAGCAAGCTGTCGGAGAATGTCACATCTACTCTCCCCCCAAAAAAGCCAACTAGGGCCTTCCTGTTCCCAAAATCAACCAAAAAATCCCCACCCAGCCCACTGTTATTATTCAGACTCTAATAATACCCATTGTTAATAATATTTTGATACTGCCAGCTGGCAGAGGGGCACACACTTTTTAGAATAATGGTATTTAAGGCACGTAGGCGCAGAGCCCGCTTTAAACAGTCCCCGTTCCCTCTCTCTCGGCGTTCAATGCCTGCAGGCTTCGGCAGGAGACGCCGCACACTGAATAACCGATAAAAGTGATTTCTTTTACTGGATGGAAAGTTCAGGCCAGCGCCCTCGCTTCGCTCCCTCTTCTCTCAGCTGCGTACCGCCCTGGCTGCGAGGGCAGAGGCACCATTTCACCCCCCAGGCAGGGAACTCCACAAAGGCTCCTCGCTCCCCGCCCGCAGCGCGGGACTGCCCTCAGCTTCGGCTGCCGCGGGGGGGCG
>NW_009201301.1:0-14661 GCF_000690835.1 Fulmarus glacialis
CCACCCCGCGCCGGGAGGCTGGCGTCCCCCACGCGCGGACACGGGTTTGGGTGGCGCGGCGCCGCTCTAGGGCCGCCCTGAAGTCGGAGGGGTCTTCGCCGAAATTGATTCCTCAGGGAATCGGCTGGGGTGGCTAAAGCGGTGACCAGAGCACGGGCTGCCTCTAGGTGCGGAGGCATGCCTCGCGAAGGAGGAGAATTTGAATGAGGCAGAAATCTGCGAGGATAAACGGGTTTGCTCAATTCAGCAAGGATTGTTCTCGCCTTAATATTCTGGTCCTCGTTTTCCATGAAAAGGCTTGCTCGTTATCCTAGCATTAGGTCTTTAAATAGTGCTCAGCACGGCAGGGAAGCATTTACCAGAAATAAGCTTGAAGTGGAAACTTCCATCAGTTTCAGCGAGACCAGAATTTCCTTCCTTTTTCACTATTCCTGACTCCCATATCTGACTGGGAATGGTCTATGGATGAATTAGTGTTTCTTTGGTGACCCTGAGAATATACAGCATCATATAAATGCTAAGTACCAACCATCCATCTTTCCATGAAAGCTAAGTACGATACTTCAACAGTTACCAGTCTCTTGCTGTTCCCGCTAGTCCTTTACCAAACTTAATTTCACCTTTCTGGCGAGAGTCTGGCAGTCGGTCAGAGAAAAGTAAATTCATCCTAGGACAGACAAATAAATCAGGGCAAAGACAATAAAGTAGCAGGAGGCATTACTGTAGCTCGGTCCTCTCCTACAAAGGGGCACTTGGGAGGGCAGCTGTTTTGCTATTTGCCGCTTTTCCAAGTCACGGAAGAACTACCCAAGTCCCGCTGCCAGAGCACCCATTCCCCGAGGACGGGGCAAAGCCGCTGTAACAGCCCTCCATGCAGGGGAGGAGAAGGGGAAGAGAAGTGTTTTTTCCAACACCGTGAGGACTTCACAATTCCACATACCCAGGTAAGAGGGAGAATTAGGTTCTAAAGTAAGTCTAGAAGTCTTAGTGCACGTGTGTGTCTGGATGCACGGGGGGGGAGACACACGAGATCGTATCCACTGTATCTGGCTTGCCTCCTTACGTAGAGAGACAGGGCTGAGCAAAAGCTAGATTTTGTCAGATCTTCTTAGGCACATTCTGAGAAAGTCTCTGTATATTTATGTACTGTGATAATTACAAGCATAGAAGCAAGAAGGAAACGCTGAGGCCCTTGCCAGTTTCATTCATATTCATTGAGAAAACACATGGATCCTCCCCAAGTCACAGATGTTCAATATGAAAATGCCTGAATTCCATTGAATCACAGCAAGTTTGGAAAAACAGCCATGTCCCATGCAGCCCATGCAGTCACTAAGAAAACATGTGAATCATGTTCAGTCAGGCACATTCACTGAAAAACTAAACAAAACCTTCTGTTGCCAAGGTCAAATAGTGCCTAAAGAGCAAAGTTCTGTATTCAGATACAGCATGCATGAAGGTAGCAGGGGAAAAAATGAGATGGACGTAGTTATCTGTGATTCTGGCAGTATCCGTGTATTTTGTGAGACCAAGGCACTTTAACAGTTTTATAACAAGTACAGTCGTATAAAAGCACTGCCCAACTACAGCATGTTTCCAGAAATACCACATCTTTGGGACACTACAGATGTTCTGTCTACTGTGAGCGTGAGCCTTACGTTGTAAGTGTTCCTCCACCTTCTTCGCCTTTCTGCCTTCTCTAAGCTTTTTCTTCTTTCCTCCATTCCCTTCTTAGGCTTTTTCTCTCCCTCTCTTTTGCCATGTTCATGACCGCATTCCTTTTCTTCCACAAATCACAACCAGAAGTTTCTGAATCTTGAGGAGCTGTTTGCCGTCTCCTGGATATATTTAGCTACCCCTGCTGTTCCCCGTCTTCTCAGTGACATGCTGACCTACACGAAAAAGAGAACTGGCATCACATGAGACATGGAGGGAAGCTGCCACAATGACATTATCACAAAGGAAGCAAGGGTGCAAAGTTTTAGTCCACTAGTTACCTCCTACATCCTCAACAGGTCACTCTCGTAGTGAAGACACTTGCCAGCTCCTCAGAGCTACCAAGTCTTCTAGTGTAAAAAGTGGACAGGAGCATAACCTTGTTTGAAGGCAAGGGATGTTGGTTAAAACCTGCTAAATGCCTGTGCGTTCCAGTTTAGAAGGGATCGTCTGTTTGTGAGCCAGCACGCTCAGCCAGATAGCAGCAACAGTTACTTCTCCAGCTGTCCTCCCATCCCTTTCCTGGAGGTGGCCACCTCTGATTTCATAGGCAGGTGAACAGCACGTGAATCCACTTTCAAACCACTGAAGTTTCCAGCCCTGCCTCTTCAGGCAACCCTGCGTGGGCATTGCTCTACTCCACTATGCAAGGCAGTGAACTCTGGTGCTCCCAGAGCAGCTCCGAATGCCAGTTCAGCTGTCCTTGTGGCAGGGACCCAACCAGGAGAGGAGCAAGGAAGGAAACTGGAAGGCGATAACTGTATCAGCTGCTCAAATTTAATCGGCCTGTGTTTGTAAATCAATATTTGCTGTAGCTTAATCCTCCTTGGATTAATTGGAAATTCTTTTTCCTTCAAGGAGAATTAAACCGTAGCAAACTAAAGCTGTGGTACGATAATAGAGCACAAACGATCACTGAAACAGAGATAGTGTTGTTACAACCATGAAGGTCCATCGTTATTAAAGTTAATTCTACCTGCAAACGTTGCCTTGCCCACGCAACAGCTGTGGCAGCTTAAGATGTGACCCTCCCACGCTGAAGACATGGATGGCTGAGGTGGTAAAGCAGCATGACTACTTCCCTTTCTGCAGCTTGCTGGCTTACTGCAAACCAGCAGCAGCAGCAGCAGCAGTTTAAGCCACACCAGCTGACTCGGGACTGACGCAGGGTGGGAGCGCTACAGGATCCATTCCAGTGCTCATCGGATGGGCGGTAGCAGCCAGCTGAGGGCAGAGGGTGGCTGAACTGCTCCAGACAGAACTGAAGCAAATAAAATAAAATTAAAAAAAAATCTTTCCATTAAGTTATTTCCTGTGCTGTTTGAAGGCAGTACAGTCTCAGCTGCTTGTTACTGCCTTTCAGCCAGCGGGCACCACGCTTCCATTTCTGCCTGCCAGGTGGTGTTCCCCAATCCTCTGTGGGTTTATTTTTAAGGACAAAGATTAGTTTAAGCAACGCTGAAACAATTATTTCCGTTAACCCCAGTGATTTTTTCCTGTGCTGGATTACAGACATCCCATATAAATCAGCTTTCTGGCAACACTGTGGGGTGAGGAAGCACTAATATCTTCCAACGATTGCAGCTGGATCTAAGAAAGGATGGCTGTCTACAGCCTTACTGGCTGGGGTCACTACAGATATTCAACCTGGAGTACGTGATGTATGGAGAAAGCGTTAACTTTGCAGAGCATCAGGTGTTTCATTATTTATAGTTCCCCAGGCCCACGTATATTGATTTCAGCAACACCTCTTTGAAGGAGTGTCAGCTGCACAAAAGATTTGCTGGTGACCAAATGAAGGCTGGTCACAGTTACTATAATAGAAGCTAGGTATAGGACTGGTCTCCTTATAAATGCAGTGAAATGTAGTTAAGAGTGATTTTTTTTTTACTGGTAGCCATCCCTTCACTCTTGATCACAAACTAATTTGCAGAACTCATTTTGCTATGGAACAGATGCTTTGCCTTCACTGATGAAGAATCATGTTGTTGCCAGAAACTGATTAGAAATAATGTACCTGAGTCTGTCTTCAAAGGTAGGAAAGACTTTCATGCTGGTTTGAGAGCTACGAGGCTATGGTACGAATAGTAGTAGTGGGGTTTTTTTTCTTTTGTTCCAGATGTACCATGATGCCTTCGCTCCATCTGTGGAGAGGATGTTGCTGCCGCCTTTCTGTGGGCAATTATTTCAGAATTTGTCCCTCAGATATAACCGTCTAAGTAGGATTACCCAGATCAATATTTTCACATTAACTTTATTTCTAGTTGGGTTATCTCATATGCTATCATCCAGGCCTAATCATCTGTCCCACTGTTGTGTTTCCATCTTATGGATCTTCATTTGGATCTTCAGCAGTCCCTTTGCTGTCGATCCCATTCTGTTTCTACTCCACACCGGCCCAGCTGCAAACCCGAGTGTCACATCACTTGTCAAGATGATTGCTGCAATATATTTGGATCTGCCTGGAAAATTTGAACGTGTTCTTCTACTCACGTTATATTAATCCCACTATCCCCTGCAGGATGAAGACATTTCTTGTTATGCATAATACATAACTGATCCTTTTTTTATGAACAAAGTTTCTAGAAAATATGAAATAAAATAAAATATGAAAATAAATACTAACAATTAAATGAGATTCTGCTAGATAGATGTTAATTCAGATTTTGACATCCTAACCATTTTTTATATATATCTGCATTTAGTTTATAAACTTAGCCACAGATTTTATTACTCTAGCAATGGGATTTATCCAAAAGTAAAAGACCCTATTTTTGATTGCTGTTCACTTCCTCATGCGGTTTGCAATCTATGTCACAGTTAACAAATTATAAAGTTATTTTTAAAACAGAAGTAAGGCTTCTTTATTTTGCTGTCTGTTATTCCGACAAGCTGATACAAGCTGATACAGATTTGAAGCAATCCCTTTAAGACGGCAAAGGGTTCACCCTTTTGGGCCAGGAATAAACATGCAAGAACTTCCCACTACCTGGGTTGCATTTCACATAAAGCTGTCTTTTGCCACCTGCTTGCCACCGCTGAATGCAGAGCTTAGTGGTCTCTCTAGAACTTGGAGGTGAGCTCCAAAAAGCTTGATAAAATATAATCCCAGGTCGGATTTAATACTCCCTTGATTTAATACCTCCCTTGACTACTGTGTTGAATTTTCACACAAAATGTATGAGATTATCTCGATTATCAACTTTTCTCACACAATAATAGATCACAACTTGCAATCAGATCCAGTAGTCAAATTCTATGTGTGTAGAAGAACAAAAGAAAAAAAGACAGACATGAGAAGCAAAACGGGACTAAATCCTGTTATCTGATGTCTTTGTCTGAACTGCAGAGGATACCAAAAGTATGCAATGACCAAACGTAGTTGCAGGAGTTCTAAATCCATAGATAATCTTCATCTTGATGCAGCCTCTTAACTCAGGGATGTGAGTGCAGCATTAGAGAAGTTATTCCATATCTACAGGATATGATATCCTAGCATTTCCTACATTTCCAAAATCTCTGTCTCTCTAAACTTTGAAGCTTTGAAAAGCAAGAGTTGGCTGCGAGCAAGCAAAACGAAACCATGACAACCATATCTGAAGACATAAGAAGTCATCAAGTAGAGAATTGCTCTGAATTAGCTCTTTCCAGATTTCCCTTCAGGGATGTCAGTTAGCCGATGTCAACGCTGGCTAACACTGTGCACAGCACCACTGGTGCCAGCAAGCCAAAATCCAGTAGTTGGAAGTTAAAAGTCTGTTAACAGAGTTCAAACTGCAAACAAGATGCAAAGAGCAAGAACGATTGCAAGAGCATGCCACGGGATAGGATGCCTTTTCTGTCTCTTGCAGTCTTTAAATCAAGGTTAGACAGTTAACAGACATGTTCTATTTCAGTCACAAATGACAGGGCTTTAGGCAGGAATTACCGAATAAAATGAAGTCAGGCTAAATGATCAGACTGTTCCTTTTTGGCTTTCACATCTTTCACATCTATGAAAATTCAGGTTCCCAGGGCAGCTGCCCTCATCGCAGAAGAGCAGCCCACACAGCATGCTTGAGATCTGGAAACCTGCTGCTATCACTTCATCAGTTGAAGTCCCTGCTGAGGACTCAAGCTTGTGGCACTGAGAGGAGAGAGGGTCAACACATAGCTTAATATGCTAAGCCACTGTGCCAGCTGATTCCATTGCTGGTTAGAGCTAAGTAATTATTTAAAATAGCTGTAAATCAGAAAAGGGCTTTGCTTTTAAAAGTAAAATATACTGTAATCCATGTGTGAATTAAGGCCCCTGGCTATTTTCTCTCTCTCACACGCACGCAAACACTAAAAGCAACTAATTCACCAGCAGTTTTTGAGCCTTTGCACTCCTTTTCCAGATGATGGTTTCATAAGGAGTTTGGATGCCTGAGTCTTGGCTGCTGTGCTCCAACTGACACTACCACAATTACAATCCTAAAAGGTTCTCCTGTTTTCTTAAAGAGCCTATTAAGGCAAGGCTATAAATACACAAGAACAAAGCAATCCTCCTTGTCCCAGTACGCAAGTGCCCTGACCTGCTGATTTTCAGGGCTCACGGTATTATGCAGTACTACACATTTCTTTGGGGAGGGACAGCTGGAGGAGCAGCTGGACCAGGTGAAACCCCCCAGAAGCCATAGGGGAGCAGATGTTTGCATTAGCTCCTGTAGCAGGTTTGTTTTTGTTGGCAGCTGGCAGTAAACTGCTGCTGGCTAATTCCGCTCATTTCATTTCAGTAAGTGGTAGTGGAGCACCCAGCAGCTTTTGGATAGGCACCCATTTTTACTATGTGTGAAAACACATTTGTGCAAATCCTAATTAATGGATCCTATTTGCTTGAAAGTAAGCCAAACCGAGTACTGGAGACAGAAGTTGATTGCCTATTTTAATTTAGGACATACAACCTGCGTCTAAAAGCAGTTCTGCCAGCTTCCTCCAGCCACTCCACGTCTGCAGGGGGAAATATTTTTACGGTGCTCTCACTCAATTATCCAAGGTCCTCATCCTTTTTTAGAGAGTTTATCTTTACAGAATCTTTATGGGGCTGTGAAGATTCATTATCACTATTCCACAGAGGACTGCATGCAGATACTAAATTATGTGTCCGTAGGGCACGTTTGCATCCTGCAGTGGACGGGGGTAATGCTGACACTGGGTAATGCTGACACTGCTCTTCAGCTGGAGATGTCATAGCACCACCCTCAGTGTCCCCAGCCTCAAATAACAGACCCAGGGGGTGGGTTATATGCCAGAAAAGCCCAACTATCTCACCGTCACAGTTTCTACAGCCAAACTAGTGTCTTTGCACAGTGAATGCATTGCGGTGAAGAGCTCCGTGCTGTGCGCTAGCTTGGTGTGCCCACAGTCACACAGGGCGTCAGCAACGCAAACCTTCAGGCTTGTTTCTCCCCGCTTGCTTTTCCCAGCCTGTTCTCGCTGTATTTGACCGCTGACCTTTTTTTTCCTGATGTGCTCAAGAATAAAATAACGCAGGCTTTTACCAATTTTAGTTATGTATCTTCTGGTCTCATAACAGGAACGTCAACTATGAGACACGTGAGGTCACAGCGTCACAGCAGTGGTTTTAAAGTTTCAAACATGGAGATCTCACCGTTACCCAAAGCAGATTGTTCCCCAATGTAGAATTGTCAATGAAATCTCTTTTTTAATGTCTTTTCATCACTCCTAGTCATATTCCTGAATATTCACCTCTTTGACTATGTTACCTTTAAGTGTTTATGGGTTGTAATGCTTTCATGTATCATTCAGCAGTAAATACAGAAATCAGTGTTTGTATTTCAGAATGACCTCAGCCAAAAAGGACAGGAAGAGGAAGCTTCTCAAGCCTTTAAGTAAGGCTTAAGATAAACTTCTGTAATATATTTAGAGGAAAAAGGAAGACTGCTAGGCATCTGTATACGAAAAGCAGTACTTCTAAACCCATGTACATACATGCCCTAGAATGTGGCTACAGGAACAAGAAAATATCATAGGAAGACTAAATTTATATAGCTCATTTTAGGCAAGAACTGTCTGTAGGCCTAGCTCGCTATTTCAATTGCACTTGCCGTGTGTTCGTGTCTGACTTGACCACATTGCTCCTGAATTCCTGCATCAAAGGCTTTATGGCTGCTTCTTTCAAAATAACACGAAATGCATCCCTTTGCTGAACTGTGCTGAACAATGCCATCGGGCAGATGAAACCAGATTCCTAAACCCGCTCATCAGAGTAGGTATCTCGGGGGCCAGCACTGCTGGGGATGGCCCCTCCCAACGCCGGGGTTCCCCCAGCCTCAGTCATACTCTAAAACTGAGTGCCAGCACTTTGGGGATTAGAAGAGTGCATCTATTTTTAAATACATTCTTCCTAACAAGAGTTACTAGCCTTTTTTAGTACACCAAAGAAATGAATTACTGCTCTGCTTTTCAGACTTTGCCAATAAGAAAGATATGACACTCTTAAAAGAAATTGTAAAGTGTTTAGGTGTAGAAATGGATGAGCAATGGATGACACTCTGCTGGAAGCAGACCTCAGGCGCAGGGAGGTGTAACTGCCTGGAAGGGGAGGAACACATTCATACCAGCAATCCCAGTGTTGCTCACATCTAGCAGAAGCAAACCGGCACTGAGAAGGGCATAAAATATCCCCGTACCAATGCCATCGTTCTTGTGCAGCACAGTACTTACTTGACTGCAAATTCAGAATACAGAGAAATTGGGCGCCCTGCTGCCTTTGGGCTGTGCCCAGGGCATCATTTTCCCTTCACATGAACCAGAGAAAGACCATTTCTGCAGCCGGCCCCTGGGCTGGTCCCTAGGAGGGGACCTTCCTCAGGGATGCCACAGCCACCCCGCTACCCCCACTCTGCACGGGAAGAGCTGCTGCTGGGACGACACACATGGGCTCCCCGCTGCCGCGCAGGGGCAGGGACACTGGGGTCCGCACCGTGCCCGCCTCGCACGGGGCCTCGCTCTGCCTTTCGGCTTCCCAGCTCTGACCACCGTGTCCCTGCCCACCACATCCCTACATCTGCCCACCACGTCTCGAATGAAAACAGGCAAGACTCTCAGACCACCACACAAACCCAAATAGTTATGCAGGTCAAAATGACGTTGTCCCCTCAGTAAAATCTGGATGTTTTCTCTCTGGCTCCATCTTCAGTTTACTGCTGCGTGGTGGGGAGGGGAGGGAAGGGGAGGAGACCGTCGGGCAGCGGGACTCGCTGGGGGCTGTAGGTATTTTTCTAGGTCTAGGAGCAGTTCGCAACTTCCTCGCTGATGCTAAAGAAAACAACACGCATGGAAATGCTCCTGCGAGGCTCAATATAGGGTCTCTCTCAGGCTCAAATCTCAGTTTACACCCATAGAAAAAAACATATCGCCAGCATGAGCTCATGACACAGTGATCTCTCTCTGAACACTCATTTTGGCTTACGCGCTTGGAACAGCCTGCTATTTTCTCTGTAGCTCAGTCGTGCGATATTTCACCTCGCTCTTCATCAAGAACCAGGAGGGGTCCGTATTGCGACGGAATGAAAAAAATAACAGCGGTTTTAATTTAACGTGCATTTCTTTTATGAGAGGGCCTTTTGAAATGACAGACACAATTTTTATTTTCATACACAAAGACATTCTCTGTAAGGGGAAGAGTTCAGGCCTGCATTTTCTCTTTTTCTTTTTTCTCTCTGTCAGGAAAGAGCTGCTTTTGGTTGTTGACACAGGCTGTCAGGATTTCATTGCACTAAACAGATTGTTGGCAGACAGTGGGAAGGTAAAATGAATTAATCTACACTGAAATAACAGTTTGTACTTTAAAAAGTGGCATTCGTTTGCGAGTCCTAAAGCTCTCTACAGATGTGAATGAATGAAGCTTTATAGGGATCCTGTCGGAGGGGTAAGCAGAGCATGCACATTTCATTCCCGAGCACAGAAGGCACCTGACTTGTCCAAGGTCAGATGGAATGCACCTGATCCAAAATCTACTGAAATCAATAAAAGATTTCCTGCGACTTCAAGGCGGTCTGAGCTGAGACCTAAAGTAGTGACAGAAATAGGAAATAATTCATGACCCTCAAATCTCTCTTCTAATTGCTATTTTAGGCTACTTTCCTTCCTTCTGTTTTAGAGCAGACTTAAACCAGAACATCAGCCAAACCGTGATAATTTATTATAAGACAATATGATACAAGAGAACTTGTGTTAAGGCTTTCCAGCAAAAATTCATATTGCAAGGATAAATAATAGTACTTTGTGGCCAAGATAATCTTTAAAGGAAATCAGAATGAGTTGAACTATCCCCACGGGCTTTTTTGCTTGAGCACTAAAGCACTTTTCTGAAATGCTTTATTTACTGCAACAATTTCATGCCGTTATTGCGTAGATTAATTGCCTGACAGAGCTATAGTAGAAGTACCAACTAGAAGTCAGGACTCGATAGTCTACTGGGGAAATGAAAAATCCGAACCACTCAGAATTGCACACTGTTAGTCTGCTGAACAGATGCAAGTCTTTTGCAATGAGCAATTAAATCTTCTTATTAATTTAAAATACACATTCTGAATTGCATAAATAACAGTCATGTAGTCATAACTGTAGGATCCATTTGGAAATATAGACAGCTCTCAATTACATGGAAGTAAACTATCATGGCTGGGAATTAGCCATACCACAGGTATGGAAGACACCCAAGTTGCTCTGAAAAAACAAGCTTATTTACTTGCACACAATACCACCCGAACAGCTTTACTGCTTCCACACCTGAGCTGGGCAATGCGGATTTGTCAGCAAAGGCTTGGGACTTCTGCACTCTGCAGTCAACAGCGTCACCAACATTTTTGTCCTGCCAGTTGTTCGTAATATCTTCTCACACTCTGATTTACATAGGCTTTATATTAGCTATGTTTTTATTTTCTCTGGGTGGCCAATTCTTACTCCACTTCACCGAATATTTAAACCAATTGCAGTTACAGTAATGGAGGATTCCCCCAATTGCCTGCTAACAACAGTCTTGCAACAGAAAATAGCACGGCATTAGCTTCGTCCTCTTTCTCTCCTTTCCTAAGCTCCAAACCACTTATTCACCCCACTCGAGACATTCTGACCAAGAAGAGAAAGCGAGTTTCCAAGTCAAAGATCTTGAACAGAAAACGGCTCTCCAGCTACCCCTTTTCTCTCTCACATTAGCAGCCTTCCAGGCCGAGGGCCAGCACTAACTGGTGGCTGGGCCAGGAAAGGACAAGCTCCCTCAGATTGCTGGAGCTTCCCGGGCCAAAACTAACACGTTCAAATCAAGGCAAGAGGTGGCCAAAGCAGACCGTGGAGCACAGGCACTACACATTCACAGAGGGATAAAACCCGCTCGTAATCTCCACGGGTATCGGTTTCTGATCAGATCAAAGATGCATCTTCGTAAGGAACTTGTTGAATGAACCTGCTGTTGGGAGGCAAAGGCCTGGATGAAATGACAAGGTCTGTCTCCAGAAGGAGTCATCAGAATCTCTCCCGACCAGGCAACAAACAGAAACAAACAAACAAAAAACGTTTGTCCTGGCTACTAATGCTGTCCTAAGCATTTAGAAATCCAGCCAGAATGAGACTGGAAACCCAACCAGGCCTTTGGATCGTAGACTTGGAACAACCTAAGACAGACACGCCCAAAGGGCAAGATACTGTCTTTGCTTTCTCCTTGGGTTACCACCCCGTTCAGACAACATCACCTCAGCCCCCTTCAACATCACCTCAGCCCCCTTCAGATCTGGTTTCAAACGTTTTCTTCCCATCTGTGCTCCTTTCTCAGCTAACCTCTGCGTGATGCTGCTGTTGATGGATTATACAAAAGAGAGAATCAAGATGAAGTATGTATCGTTAATGCAGTAAAGACTCTCCCATCCATATTTCTTTCCAAGGACCCCGATATAGTAAGCAACAAATGAAGATTGCTCCCCCCAAGGTCGAGAAGAACAATCCTCGTATATTCTCTACAGGGATTGTTTTACTTCATTCATGAATTATCATAACATATAAAAACATATGTAGAAAGTATTGGGTGAAATGCTGGCCTGACTGAAGTCAATGGCAAATCTCCCATTTACTCTAACGGGACAGGATTTCATCCACTAAGTTCCAAAATAAACCTTTTTTGCCTACATTTCCTTGGATATGCATAGCACATATTAGGCAGATGCTCTGTATTTGCTCAACAGCTAAAGAAAGTTTCCCCCAAAGATTCCCCCAAAACAATGTCTTCTCTCCCCACTAGAAAATAGACTTGGAAGAGTTTCTTCAGAAAATAATAATTGTCAGGGTTTGTACTGTCTCATCTGGGTTTGGCATAACCAAGTGAACTCGCTGGCTGCTAGCCCTGCCATTAATAGTGTGTAACAGCACAGTTTGGGACCTGTCCTTTGGTTTTCCACTCGTACGTGTATCCGTGTCCAATTTCAAACACAGTCAATCGTGAAACAAGGAATAAACTGTAAAGTGGAAAGGTTAAGGACAGGGAAATGTATTGAAACTCCTCTCCACGAGTACAAGGGCAAGCACCAGGGAGAGTCAGTTGGGGCATCCCTCAGAGAGGATGCCTAGCCATCATGGCAGTGGCGCATGGCTTACCTCTCCCCGCTCTCTGCTGCTCCTCTGCACGGGTCGCTGCCCGGCAGCTGCAGGACGAGACCCAGGCCAGCATTTCATCTGCTCCAGTTCATGCTCCCATGAGTTAATCTGAACTGCCTCAATTTGTACTAATAAACCAGCTGGTGGATTGCAGCGGGCTCCTGCCAACAGCCGCCTGTGGCCGGGGCACCGTGGCCAGGCAGGTAGAGGGGTGATGACCCAGGGACTGCAGCCCGTTCTCCCGTGCACCCAAGTCAGGGGCAGCCATGTGGGATATCCGAGGACATCAAACTGTTGCAGGTAACAGGTGAGCAGCTCCCCAAGAGGGGGACATCATTGGGAAAATAAGTATCTTTTGGAGAAGGAGAAACGGTGTTAAAGATTCTCTCTTGGGAGACTTTGATTTCCTACTAAATTACTCCTCTGTGAACTCATGCCTGGCTTTCCCCCTGCACATCAATTCAGGTATTAAAAAGCCTCACCAGAGTGCTGGGAGATGCAATTCCCTCTTCAAAACCTAGATCTAAAACAGCCGTTCGATGCGGGGAGTTTTTGTATGCCTAAGTTCAGAAGCCACGTCATGTTATTTGACCTCTCTGTTAGAAAGACAAAACGCTTGGGCTAATATCTCAGCCTGGGGATTTTTTCCTCTTAGAATAAATGCGGAGAAAAGGCAAGGGCACAAGATGAGAAAATGGTTCAAACTGGAGTTTTAAACAGGTGTTTAGACAGAAAAAATACTGATCCTGCAGTTCATCACTTTCTGAGCTGGGGAAGGACATAAGAGAAAGCAGCAGTACGTTAATGCTGTTAGAACATTTTAAAAGGAATGAAAACATCCCACCCCAGCATGCCTAGCTTATCCTCTCTGTCTGTCTCACCTCAATTAGTATTAACTGTAACTGAATATGCTTTGAAAAATGAAACCGCGCAGTATGGTAGAAATCAACTCCCCTGTTATTACTAGTACAGCTTCAAGGCACAAATATGACTGCAGAATTTGCTGCAAAGGGCTTATGACCAAAAGTACTGGCAGAGAAAAGACATTTTAGAAAACGCAGCCATGAGGACAATGTAACTTTTTAATTTCCCCGCAGGTGTATATCGGGTGGATTTATTGACCTTTGGGCTATGAGGCAAGACTTATCTGTTGGCTTAAATCTTTGCAAAGGGGAAAAGAGGGAAAATGAAGGGCTTGGTAGAGGAAGCTTTATAGTATGAAATTTGGAAGGCTTGATCCTATGGTCCTACTTCTGTGGTGGGTTTATAGGACACAAAGAACACGTGAAAAATCTCACTTCAGCATTATTTCTCAATACTCATTCTCTTGTGCGCTCTTTTTTTATTTTTTATTTCTACTTCCTTCTGGTAAAGGATCAAAACCCCAGAACAGATGTGGAAAATGTACAGATAGGTGGACAGTGAGTCAGGCAACCAGCCGAGACAGATATTTAAAAAATTATAATACCGCTTCTTAACCACACCTTGCTCTTTTCACCTAGCATCATCTTGTCCCTGGTACCTCCAGTATCCTGTTCCCAGCACACAGGTCAGCTGGGCTCTCCCTGAGAGAGTACATGGCTGTTGTGGTTTAACCCCAGTCGGCAACCAAGCCCCCCCCAGCCGCTCTCTCACCCTCCCCTCCCCCGGTGGGATGGGGGAGAGAATCGGAAGGGCAAAAGTAAGAAAACTCCTGGGTTGAGAGAAGAACGGTTTAATGATTGAAATAAAATTTAAAAAAAAAAAAAAAAAAAAAAGGAAAACAAAAAAAACCCTGAGGAAAGTGCACGTGTTCTTACCCAAAGGAAAAAAGAAAGAAAAATTTCAATAATTCAACCTGGCCAGCACAGTTGACGAAGTACTGGCATTGAATCTGTCCTCTGTCGGTCTCAACTGCAGTCACACGACCCTTCTGGACTGAGACGTGACTGACACTCGTCCGTTCATGAATCCGGACACCTGAAGAGGACGTAAGAAAGTCAGTATACCACAAGCCTTCTCATGGGAAGCTGAAAAGTCCTTGACTTCATATAAGCACTGTGTGGCAACAACTAAAACATCAGTGTGTTATCATGTTATGCTCATGCTAAACTCAAAACACAGCACTATACCAGGTACTAGGAAGAAAAGTAACTCTATCCCAGGTGAAACCAGGACAATGGCAGACTTGGGCTTACAGTGGGAGTTTCTGTGTGCAGCACAATGTACATGAAAACACATTAAACTTGGTGTGTGGGTGAGCAAGGCTAGCTCAAAGAAAAGGAATGAAACAAAGAAAAAAAGAAGGAAAATGAGTGAAAAGAAGAGCATGAG
>NW_009201301.1:14699-18326 GCF_000690835.1 Fulmarus glacialis
GACCATTGAAGGAGTGTGTTATTTTTTCATTTAAAATGCAATATTTAAGAATAATAATAAAGAAAGAAACTCATCATATTAACTGAGGCAACTAATGGAAAACAAATGCATGGCTCCAATGAGCCAGATATGGAGAAAATGCCAATTAAGAGATTTTGGCAAGGCAAAGAAGACTTCAGAGCAGAGCATATACAAGCAACACTTCCTCTCCTCCTCCCGTTACGGGATGCAGCAGCAAGGATCGCCACGCACACACAGTGCAACTCACAACATTGCTGTCTTGATGCTTCATTTAAAATGAGAAGAAAAGAATGTGAAATAGGAGCTGCAAACTTAGCTTCCCAAAATTTGTTTCCTCAGGAATGTGCATATGCTTTATTTTTCTAGCTTAGTGTCCATCATGCAAAGTAGATGGCTAAGTTGTGGAGCACGCTAGGTTTGGCATAAAGATCTCACATTTTTAATGACAAGGGAGATTGGGCTGGGCTTTTTGAGTGGAAGCTGTGCTATTACAGACATCAGCCTTGGTCAGTTGTGTCTCGGGGTTTCACTGGAGCCAGAAGTCAAAGGCTCCAGGATTTCAGTCCTGGAGCCCTGAAGAGATGCTGCTCCAGAATAAGCGGTGCAAGTCTGACATCGTGCCCATCAGCAGCACTTTGGGAATTTGGTGGCCACAGACTGTCACTCCCAGGTGCCGGGTGGAGCTCTGCGAGGAGCCTACCTCCCCAACCAAGTTTGGCAGCACAGGCTAAAGCAGTGGCCTGGCTGGATCTAGCACGTGTTTCATTTGGCCTACTGTCCCTCTCCCAGAGGGGACAGGGAACAGATGATCAGGCAGCAAACAGCCCAAACAGCCTGGGCGCATTTCCAAATAGTTGACACTGCATTGCCGAAGCTGCTGTCACTGCCACTCGTCCCTAGGAAAGGGAGGCAAGAGGTGGGACACATATGGAGCAGCACAGGTGGGATCTGCCTCTGTACCTGTGAGGAAACCTCCAAACTGGGACATGGCCCCCAGGCTGATGGGGTTAGAGCACCCTCAGCCCTGTGGGAAACTTTTTTTTTTTTAAACAGCAAAAATATTCCAACGCTAGTGTCTTGGACCAGCAGCCTAGATGCAAAACCATCCTAGCAACCACCAGAGATAATGCAATTTGTACGGAACAAGCTTTGCAAGCAACTATAGTCATGCAGCCCTATAGTCATAGCTATAGGAGCAGGATCCCAGGGTGCTATGCTTAGTTGCTGCTGAGGCTGTACGTTTGCTAGGGACAACGATTGTTGTAGGGAGGCAGTGAGCAAAGCCAGCTACATTTTATATTCAGCTGTAGAGTTTCTTTTATTCTGCTCATGAACAAACAGGAGACAAACAGGCTTTGGGTACGACTGGAGGAAGAGGCAGAGCTCTGGGTTGGGAGGAGAGGGTTGTGGCTGGGTTTCTGCCCTCCACCTCCCTCCCCGCTGGAAGAGGAGGGCTGAGGCTGAGGGAGGACGTGGTGTGCCCAGGAAGGAGGAAAGCAGGATTTCACTCTGCTGCCTTGGTGTCCGAATCAGCCTTGGCACAGGTGGAAATTATAGCAGCTTAAGGAAATGTGAAAGCACTGAAAATTAATTTTAAAAGCTGAGACGTCAAATGCATTTTTGCAAGAGGCTTAGCTGACTACTTTATATCCGCTTATCAACAAAAAGTGAAGTTAATACTTTTTAATCTTTCCCAGGTAAAGTCTCAGGGAACATTACTTTTACCCTTTCTTGCTTAATACTAATTTTGTTCCCCTTCTATTGAGGGAGAGAAGTGACTTTACACGAACTCTATGTGAGAACGCGCAGGAAAACCTTTAAACAAAAACCATGGGAGAGAGAAGATGAAAGAGGATGAGATTTCCTGTTCTTGGCAAAGCCTATTCTCCATACGGGAACATTTTAAAATTCCACCCCATATTACTTCGGCCCTGTCTGCACCAGAGAAACGCACCATGTTAAAAAATCTGTGAACTGACATGTCTTAAAACAAGGACAGTGTGAAAACACAGTATTGCCCTGAGGTGTGAATGACAACAGCTGTGTTATTTTAAAATGTGCTGGCTCCTGGCGGTTAATTGTAAGGTGTGTCCCACAGATAATCACCAGTTTTGTTTTTCACATCCAACATGCCTCTCTCCGTACAGATACCAGTTGTCATCAGAGTTGTTTCAAATGAACTGCCTCGGTATAAACAGGGTGTAAGGCATACATTTACAGAACAGCACGCGGACTTTTATGGTCTGGCCATTCATTTTATAAACACACAGCCACGCCACCACCCCTTCTGTTTTCTCTTTGAACAGAACAACAACATTCAGGCTTTTCTTTTTTTTTGAAGATGTGAACAGAGATGCAATAGTCTGAGGAGCAGAAAGTTCTCCAATTTCCTAATTGTGACCATCATTGAAAATGGCTTCTTGTCTGTGATTTTTTTGTAGTAAGAGATACCATGTTACTTTGAGCCTTACATGTCCTGGGATATTCCCGAGTCCACAATTTTAAGACAATTTAGAATTCTGTCCATAATTTAAAGGCCTGTATTACCTGCAATACTAGATTTTTTTTACTACACTATTCAAAGCAACTATTTATGGGGTTTAAGAAATTAAGAATAGTAAAAAGCACTTTCTGAAACAGAGAAAAGCTAGACATTTTCCCATCACAAGGAGGACAGCCTTTCACTAGCAGAGATTTTGGCGTTCCTCCACCACATCTTCCCCCGCTCAGCTTCAGCAATACAAAGCATTTGCCAGGACAGCCTCAACTGGGTCAGTCTGAACTGACCCTAGAGTAAGCTGAGCTAATAAACTGTTTCTGAGCACGATGCTAAGCAGAACAGGAAGTTAAAGAGAAAAAGCCCACATACATGATTTACTTGAACATCTTCCTGACTTTGGTTTAGGTTTCTTTGGTGTGTGTCTCATTCAGTCTTAGGCTTTACCACTTGCCTTTATTCTGCCAAGAATGCGAAAATTATTGTCAGATTTTGTTATTAAAACCAGTGTGGGGTGTTGCTAGCAACCACCAGAGCATTTTATACACAGTGTGCTGTATCACTAGAAGGATCGCTCAAGAAAAATCAAGAACTGGGAGAACGGAGGGAGAACAGTCATCTGTCAACATCAGGTTGCATATCAGGAGACAAAGTAAGATTTTATCCAGTCAGCATTTTCCCAGTCTCCAAGAACAACTTCCCACCATAATGCTCCCACTGGATAGTTCAGTCACCGTGTTTGATGCAGCGAGGCAGAGCCACGTGGGGACCTGGAAGAGCAATCCACAGCACTGCACACTGTGCCTGGACAACGTGAAGCTCTCCAGAACAGCTGAGGATCTCGCAGGCTCCACAGGGATGCTGTTGGTGGAATAAGGCCAGGACCCGGCTCCGAGCCTGGTGTCACCAGCAGAATTTTGAGTTTTTTGATCATGGGTCCGTCTACACGACACCAGGCCTGCTGGCGACAGATGGGGTACCCCTGTCTCAAAGGGGGAAAAGGATCTTCGCACAGGAGTTAGCAGGGCTCATTGAAAGAGCTTTAAACTAGATTTGAAGGGGGAAAGGGATAAAACAAGTCTCGCTAGAGATAAGCCTGGGGGCAGCAT
>NW_009201302.1:0-918 GCF_000690835.1 Fulmarus glacialis
GTGGTGGGGATTTAAAATCTAATATTGGGCTCAATTTGTAAACGATTAAACGAAATGGAAGGAGAATAACGCGCAACCCTGCTGAAAGCCAGATATAGAGCAGAGGAAGGAGCGAGTGTTTGCATATACTACGCGAATGTGAGTGCGTCGCGCCCTGGACACAGTCACCTTTCAAAGAGCAAACTTACTGTGCAGTTTCCTAACGCCTAATGACCCCCGTGCCCGGGGCTTGTTCCCCAATAGGCGCTGCCGGGATGACCACGGCACCAGCCACGCCAGTGGTCAGGAGCAGAAACCAGTTTGCAGTCGTTTCCCCCGCTGGTGAAGCAACTTGCGAGAAGCGCTGAAATAAGAGTAAAAAAGGAGCTGGCCGGGAAAACTACGGGAAAACCAACTCCGAAGCACCCCCTACTCGTGTGTGTACGGGGCTGAGCAGCGCCGGCCACCGGGGTGGGAGCGGACACGTGTGTCCCACTTGGCACCCCCTGCCCTGCTGCAGCCCCCGCTGCAGCCCAGCGCACGGGTCTAACCCGTGTTGCTGCCTGCACCCGGGGCTGCCCTTAACGGGTCACCTCGACGTGGGCAGGAGAGACGTCTGGGGGAATCCTGGTTACCTTCTGGACGTCCTTTTCCCCAAACGCTTGGGAAATCCGTTAAATCAAAGACCTCGCGAGGTTGGAAATTGCCCTTTGCATCCCCAAAGAGCACAAGCTGGGAAAACTTGAAGAGACTTCATCCCGATGAGAGTGACAGCGCACCATCGAGGGGCGTTTAGAAAATTTGAAGGAAGCAGTTACATCGGTCAAACAAAGAGGTTTTGATTTTGGTTTGGGTATATTTTGTTCCCCGGAAAATAACATCGATTCTGAGCGGGTTTGCAGAAAAGGGGGTAAATCAGGCGATAGAGGAGTGCGTCCC
>NW_009201303.1:0-40656 GCF_000690835.1 Fulmarus glacialis
GGCCCGGCAGAGGGACTGGGGTAAGGGGGTTCGGAGCTGCCCAGGGTGGGGTTTGGGAGTGTCGGGGGCGGCCCAGGATGAGGGTTGGGAGGGCGACGAGCGGCCCGGGAGGGGTTCGGGGCTTGGGGACGAGGAGCAGGAGTGGCCGCGGATGGGATCAGGGGAGGGAGTCAGGAGGTGTTTAGGGTTGGCGGCACCGGAGAACTGGGGGCGCAGAAGCAGCCTGGCTTCAGGGCCTCGCTGTGTGCCTTTGCCTTTTGGAGCTGGTTTAGTTATTTATTTCAGGCACTGAGAGATGAGAAAAATTTGTGCCACCTTTGGTGAACGATGTGTGGATCCCTTTCCTCACCACTGCTGCAGAACGTTCATAGCAATAGTAGGGTCACAGAGGTGTGCGTGTGTGCCGAGTGCGTTAGGTTAACGATGCCCACAGTAAGGCAGAGCGCTTTTGTGGATGTCTGAGTTTAAGTTTTGGCATTAGTGGTTGAAGTAGGGAGCTGTGATCCGGGGCTGTGGTAAGTTAGGCAGGCAAAGTATGAAGAAAGAAGTAATATTTCATATTAATCAAGGGAAATGCTTCAGGGTGATCACAATTGTCAGCTGATGTGTGTCTGGAAGGTCTTATCAAACACAGTTCCACGTAGGTGTCCCAAACAAGCTTACAAAATACTCTGTACAAAGGTGCTTTCTCCCACCTCCTTGATTTAGTGTGAAATGACATGTTTTGTATGGTTTATGTAAACAACTTTCCTGTACTCCAACCTGGGCCTTGTTGTGCACTTCTGAAGTGAAGCTTTACGCTAGCAAGTACCATGGCCTTACATGACAAAGAACGTGGTTTTTTTAAAGTGCTGGTGGACTCATTGTACTTTCAAGCCTGCTTATACATACATGCTGTGAAGTCACTCTATATTGCTGATTTTCAGAGGTGCTTCCAACTTGTCCCCTTTGCATGACAGTGTAGCCATCTCCATGAAAGGATGTAGCTGAATTCACCAAATCAAGTAAGGAAGTTTGAGCCATTTTTGCCCAAGTATGCAAAACTGTAAACTGTTAACAGTTTTCCTCTCTTTTAGGGAAATAAGAAATATTTCAAACGCAGTGAGTTAGCTAAAAAAGAAGAGGAGGCCTACTTTCAGAGATGTGGCTACAAGGTACGGTAATTGTTCTTCCAGGAATTTGTATGTTTACTTTGAAGTCTACATTTTATTTATCAACAGTATAAATGTTGTTAATGATAATTGTTGTTCTTTGTTCAATCTGTTAATGTTATACATTAGCCTGTAAATGAGAAGCCACCTGGAGAGGTATGAGTTTCCAAAAGCATTTTCAATGCAGGAAAAGATATGCATGATATACAGCTACTTAAGTTTGTGTTATGATTTGGCTTTTGTTTATTTTATTTATTTTTTCGTGGAAAGCATGAAGTGGCTTGGGATCAAAGCTTGTCTTCCTTTCTTTTTAAATTGTGCTGTTAGGCATGAACACTGGATCTGATCTAGATCCCCCCCCTTATTGGAAAAAAATGGATACATTCGGATAACTTCATCCGTTCGGATAACTTTCACGGTCTTGTCGAAATGTCCAAAAGAAATCAGTATAGCGTGGGCGCATATTAAAAAGATCTGCCAACTTTCATACTCTATGTTTTGGCCATCAACCATTCATCATTGAAAGAGTGCAACAACAGCATTTGTTTTCTTGCTGGCAAAATATTAGAAAACAATTGGTAACCTAGGGCGCATTTTGAAACAAATGAGTGATCTGGAAGGCTTTATCTGCCTTGTAATGGTGTCAGGGAAATAGTTTACTGAAATGGAAAGAATGTTGTTTTCTTTTACAAGTGTGTGCGTCTGCCTGCCTGCCTGATGGTACGTGTATGGGAGGGGGTGTGCATTCCCTTGTGGAAGGCAGAGGTTCGTAATCTTGTTTGCTGTTACTGGGCACAAATAGGAGCTTTGTTTTCAGTTGAACTTTACCCAGTTAGTGACTTATTCTGAAACCTTGATCTGTTTGTAGAATATTTGAACATCAATGCCAAAACGATTCTTGGCACGTGCAGCATATAGTCATGAGAAAGTGTTCTGTGAATCCAGTCGCTCTTCCAAGTGAAAATGACTACGTGATGCTTTTTGAGCATTAGCTTGAATTCTTCAGAACCTTACATGGCTGTTAAAGTGACATTATCTGTGCTGCTACGGCACTGGTTTTGATTTGAAATGTAACACTGAAAACGGTTTTAAAATAAGTTGCTTCGTTAAATTTAGTACCTTTTTAGAGCCTCCCAGATTTCTGCATTTGATCTATGCTACATTAATAAGATGTAGAATATAGACTGATTTCTTTTTAAATTCAGGTGCGTTTTTGCTTTGCTTAATAAGTTGTAATAATTTGACTTGCTTGAAAAAGAAAGCACTGAAACCAAAATAACTGTGGTAAAGATATTGCTTGTAACTTGGAGTCCAGCTGACAGAACGGATCAAATCTTTTCCCCCAATGCTGCTGTCTCTTTATGATTTCAAGAATGTTTGTAAGTTAAAATTTGTACGTATCCTTCTGCCATGGGAGTGTATTTCTTCATATATATATATTTTTACGCAGTTCTTCCATATTTTCTGTCCCCTGTCAATTTCCCCTTTCCTGCATTGATGGAAGTTTTATTTTTCCCCTCCCTTTATGTGTTAAGCATTGATTTGATTGTCCTTCCCTTGCTTGTTCCAAACACCTGTGGTTATAGGATTGATTTCTGTGTTTGCTAGTATAGCACTGAATATAGATTTGTGGCTGGAGCCACAAGAGTCACATCCACATGGAGTCATACTGACACTGGAGTGCAAGACTGGCACATTGGCCTGAAAGAATAGAAAACCTTCTTTAAAAAAATCTGTCTAATACAGTCATCAAACTGATCAACCCAAATACAGACTGGAAATGACAATGTACTGCCCATGCACAGAGAATGCTACAGAGTGGTGTAGGATTAAGTGGAGCATTTCCCTTTTAGCAAGAACGGAAAGGAAATAAATTCTAATAAGGAATCTAGGACAAAACAAGATGTGAGTAAGTACTGGAAATATTTCCTTATTAGAGGAGTATTACCAACAGCAATCTGCTCATGCTGTCAGAATTGTCAAATTTGAGCTTATAAAAGGAACTGTAGCTGCATGACTGCTGTCTGAAAGTTACTTTGATCAAAGAGTTGTTGTGCATTATTAAAATATTAAGTAATGAAGAAGGAAAGCTCTGTTTGATTCAGGGACCTTCTTTTAGATTAAGATGAGTTGTTAATAAGATCCTATCCCTATGAGGAGTTGTAGGTTTTTGTAGGTTTTTTCCAACCTGCAAAAAACTATGGCAAGCTTGTGAGAAAGATGTGTTACCTTAAACAAGCACCTCTCAAAACCCAGTAGAAACCGTGGATCACTGCTAATTGTACTCAGCTCACTGATGCTGTAGGTAATACACATTTTAATCTGACACTGCCACTGAAAGAAGCAGCCCCACTCTCTCCCTGCCCTTGGGTTTTCATTTCTGCCCTTGTGTCCATGCATGTGCTACGCCTGGTGAGCTGGATGAGGAGGTTAAGGGGGCTGGGAAGGGTACCTTTCTTTGTGTTTGCCAGATTATTTTCTGTTTGAATCATTTCCCCCATCTGGTTCATCACATAGCGATGCAAATGCTTTTGCATGGGTAAGGAGGATAGAGCAGGGGCAGGAATCAACAGGCAGAGGGTGGATTTGCTATTTTTGGCACTAGTGCTGACATCTGCCTGCTAAAATGATTGCCAAATTTTAGCAATTGTCCTTTCCATTTGCTATAGAGACTGCTTCCTGCAGCCTGCAGAAGTGTCAGTTAATTACTGATACTTTTAAAAGCTTTTATTGTTCGGTGACATTCAGTTATAGACAATAAAAACTATGAAACTAAAGGTTTGTATTGTCATATTAAAATCTGTGTTCCAGAGTTCTGTATCTTCACATTGCTGTCAATATATGGGTTTATTTCCATCGGCACATTAGTAACTGTTTGTTGAATGTAGGTACAGCAGGAGGAAGAGGAAGAGAAACCACTGACTTCATCAAATCCAGTCCTGGAACTCGAACTGGCAGAAGAAAAGTTACCGATGACCCTTTCCAGGCAGGAGGTAAAATCAATCATCATAAACAGACTACCTGAGTTTACAGCAAATCCATCTGAAATTTCTTGTTAGGGCTGTTTTTTCTAGTGAACTGTACTTTTTATGGCAGTTTGTACGAAATAATAAGCCCCATTTTTACAGTCAACAATTAATGATCATCTTCACTCACCAAGGATCTGCTGACCAGTAGAATGCGTAGGGAGGTACAGATGGGTAGAGCCTCTTTGTCGTATGTGTTTGCACAGATGTGCTATAGCATTTTCCAGCTCTTTCAGATGACTTCTAGAATAGTACCCTGAATATCAGTATTATCCTTGGATAATACTGAAGATGGCACGCTGACTTTTTCCAAGATTTTTCTCCCAGTTTCTTTTCTTTGTAGCTCGTTGGTCTGAACCCAAATTTAGAAACTAAGTTTTGGATGTTCACCTTGATTTCTAGAAGAAAAAGTCCTGAAGCCAGAGCAGCTGGTGTGTTCTTTGTCCTTCCTAAGGATAAAAGTACCTATGTGAATGTGAGTTCACCAACAGATCTATACCCTAAAGCAGAAGAGAAACAGGAGGTTCCGAAGTACGGAATAAATTCTAAATTCACAGCTGAGATCATCCAAGGATGTCACATGTCCCCTTAATTTGCAAGATACTTACTGGTTTTTACAGGAGTATATCACAGGACTTGTAATGTGGGCTTTGGTTTCATGTTTGGTTTGAGGTTTGGTCTGTATGTCCTCTGTAATGCGCAGTGTCTCACAGCTATTGATCTGCTTGGGTGCGTGTTTTGGTCGAGGCTTAGGTGTTGCTGTGCCAGCACTCTATCCACCCCTGGTTTTGTGATACATTTGCAAGTCAAATGCTTGCCAACATACAGCAAGACACTTGAACTGAATAAACGAATTAATGTCTCAATTCATTTAGTTCCTTGTTGTCCAACCAGTCTATTGGTATAATTAAGCGGTGGCATGAAAAGAGGTGTAAGCCCTTCTCCTTATCACCAAAGTATTACGTGGTGATTCATACATCAATAAGCCTATTGCTTGATACACTAAGTGAACAATGGTAAGTATAAAGAGATTTAGAAGCAATGCATGAGATAAGGAATTGGGAGGATAAAGTTTAGTTTTTGGCTCTGCCCATGACTTTGCAAATCAGCCGAGGGAGGATGTTATACCTCTGTTATATCTAGTTTTAAAGTAACTATCACATTAGACTATGGGACTTAATATTTGCCAAATGCTGAAAGATGACAATTTTCAGCAAATCAGGCTTGCAGATGTGCTGGGACAACCTGCAGCCTGGTTAGGGAGTATTTTTATTGCCCTGGACATGTAGGTGAGCGAGATTATCGTCAAGTTCCTTTGTGATTTTGAAAATAGTTTTTAAGCTCTGCCAGAGGGATGATTTTTGTGTATTTGTTTAAACAAGTCAGAGCAGGAAAAAGTTAGGCTGTACCAAGCGGCTTGGGATTTTATGCAAAATTTAGATTGGTAATATTTGGAATGACCTTTCACTGAAATACCGTGGGAATTTTATATTTAGATTGTAAAGTGTCTGGAACATTTTTCTACTGCTTAAAATATTGCCATTTCCTCTCCAGTCCAGCTCAGCTTGTTATTCTAAGCAAAGTAAATAAATCCGTCGTTCTGGATTTTATTTTGCTTCCTTTACGAGTTTGCATAAGGGAATGCTTTAATTCTTTTCAGGTTATCAGGAGGTTACGAGAGAGAGGTGAGCCGATCAGGCTGTTTGGAGAAACAGATTATGATGCGTTTCAACGTTTGAGGAAGATAGAAATTCTTGCACCTGAAGTGAACAAGGTAAGACTGGATAGTTACTAGTTACTTATTTGTAGTGGGATAACCAATGAGGAACCCTATAAAAGTTACCGAAAATCAGTTTCAGTAACTGTTAATTTTTAGGAGGGAGGGGTAGTACAGAGCAATGAGGAAGATCTGCTCCGTCTCATTTATTGCCTGAGAGAGTATGTTAAATGCCATAGTTTTGTGCACAGTTACAATTCCTTTATGTTAGACAGCTCAACCCTAGAAACTTTCTAGGCATTTTCAGTTGGAAAAGGGGCCTCCAGCCTGTGCTGTTACCTACTTTTTAACCAGTAGAGAAGACAGTTATTTACTGTTAAAGCTATCCTGTGTTTGCAATTATATGCATCTCTGAGAAGGTATGGGTAAGAGGAAGGAGGATTGCATGCTTCCTGATATGTAAATGATTTTTCAAATCATTTGATTCCAGAGTTACAACTTATTAGGGAAGCTTGATTTTCCCCCCTTGCCTTTAAAGTAGCCATTGATTCAAAAAATGACTAAAAGACTAAAACCATAGTTTACTGATTTATTCCTTTTGTCTTAAGAATTGATCAGTTAAGTGAGAAGATGGAATGCAGATTTGGATTTTCTTTCCTAATTTGTGGCAAACTGAATTGTTTGCAGTGTCTTTGCTGGGGCTGCCCAAAAAACGAAAGCCTTTTTCTGTTCAAGTCTTTTAAAAAAAGATAAACAGATCTAAACATTTTTTTTAAAATAAAATTCTGCTAATGAAAGCTTCCCCTCCAGTGACATTGATAACAGTAGTAGGAGTATTAGGAAATAGTGAGCTCATAAATAGGATTGTGTTGGATTTTTGTGTTACATTTTTCAGTCACTCCTGTTGCTACGTGTTGCTTCAAATGTAGATAGTCACTATAACCAGTTTGTGGTTCAGACATTTTTAGACTACTAAATGATTAATAGAAACGCTCCAGACAGTCAAGTATGATGATGGAAGAGGGCAACTAACTCTGCATATCTATTCCCAGTGGAGTGGCTGAATTTATCTTAGGATAGGAAGTGTCATACTCCTGTGCAGAGCTTTATATTTTATGTCTCAGGGTAAGAATACAAGTCCTCTAACTGTGACTGAGCTGAGTTTCTTGTTCTACTTAAAAGGAGCTCTTAACTTGATATATATGGTTTCAAACCGATTCTAATTTTTTTTAATCACCTATTCTAGAATAGGGGATTTTAAACACTTAATCTATGTAAAACATTCTGCTATGTTTAAATCATTGGTAATAAAGAGAAACTACATAAATGTTCTATGTGATAGTACCGAAGGAGTGTTACTTACCTTATTTACAGCTTTTATCAGGGCAGATGTGAAGACTTGTAGAGCTGATGATGGTTGTGGTCTGTTTTCTGTTTGTTTTGGGGTGGTTCAGGGCGTTGCTTGGAGAAAATGTCTTGAAGAATGTCCTAGAAGTTGATTCAGTCCTCCATGCTTTTCTGGTGAAAATACAGTAAAAAGCCTTTTTCATAGATATGAACATTGCAGAAGTTCAGGCACCTGTTTTTTAAGTGCTGAAGCAATCCAGAAACTGTTCTTTGAATTCAGTTTAAATTTGGACAACAAAACTAAACCATTAATCATGTTTTTACAGAATTTGGCTTTTCTTAAACAGAAGTTGGATGCTCACAGTGACAGTACTGAACTGCTTTTATTTACTTGAGGTTTTATTGTAAATTAATAATTTCTTATCTTTTCCAGGGCCTGAGAAATGACCTGAAGGCTGCTTTGGATAAGATTGACCAGCAGTATCTGAATGAAATTGTAGGCGGCCAAGAAGCAGGAGACGATGACTCACAGAATGACTTGAAAGTCCATGAGGAGAATACTACTATTGAAGAGCTAGAAGTACGTAATGGGTAGATTTTAATTAGGGGATTTTAGATGTAGTATATTGTGTGAGAAAGCTTCAGGATTGTTTAGACAAAGTTATCTTGTTTACAACATCTAGCTTAGGCGTTCTGAAGTATCCTTAAATACGCTGTGTTAGGAAATTCAGGTTTCTAAGCCTTGAGTTGCACCACAGATACAGTAGACATGTGAAAACTCAAGTGGTCTTTTTTTACAACACCTCATCAGAAAGGGGGTAGGAGTTTCCTGCAAGGAGAGTGATACAGATTCCCTGTGCAGGGGGTTTGGAAGTAAAAAATTTAATAAAAATGCATTGCCTGGTCATAGATTCCAAAACCTATCCAATGAGTATTTGAGAGGGTAATAAGCTTAGTACCGGTGAATTTTCCCTATACGAGAAAGACGGACTCTGAAAAATAGACATACAGAACGAATGTTTGATATAAAAACATCCAGGACAAAAAAAGAAGTGGACATCAGAAGTAGGCAGATCACAGAAAATATGAAAAGTGCAGAGACGATGTGTCCCAGAAACTTCAGTGCAAATGGTTACTATGTTCTGAGAGAATACCGTGGTATTTGTGTAAGTGAGCAGAGAATGAGTGCCATGAAATGCGTTCATGGTATTTTAGGGTGATGTTTTGAAAAGCACATTAACTTGAGCTGAGGACTTACCCTTAATCTTCAAAACTTTTTGCAGGAGTTAATCTTTGTAACATTCCTCCAAAAGCATGCTTAAGAAATAATCTGATTTATAACTGAAAACTTAGATGAATACATTATTATTAGGAGATAGTCTTTGGCTTTTTTGTTGGGGTACTCGGGTTCTGGTTTAAAATAACTGTAGTACCAGAATGGACACCAGTTGTAATGGGGCTGCATTTTATCGATCTGTTAGTTCTCAAAATATCTCCTTTTTGGGGTAGTAGGGCAGGCTTGGTTTGAGCCATGAAAGTAATCTTTTTCTGAAAAGTTTGAAAACACTGCAGTCTTAATTTTATGTTATTTTGGCTGCATTCCCTTGAGCATAAAGGCTTACACTGAATGGGGTTCCAAAACTAGGAAGTTTTTTAAGTAAAACTCACTTTGGAAATGTGAGGACAATGGAAATAGGTTACAAATCCAACTATACCTACTGGAAAATATTTCTAAAAATTGCTGTTAGTATTAACAGTTTCGAGGTTTTGGCGGGAAGCTAGAATATTGGAACATACTACTGGGTTTTTTTGGTGTTTTTTTTCTTTTTTTTTTTTTTTTAAGATTTGTTCCCTCAATTTCAGTTACAATTAAATGAAATGGTAAAAAGCCCCAATACATCAGAGAATTGAAATAGCTTAACAAAATAATTGGGGTAATTGATGGCTCTGGGGATCTCAAAAAATGCAGTGCACCCACAGTTCCCCTTAATACAGTGCTGTCAGACAGCTGCTAATTATGCCAATAATTTAGTAGTTAATGAATGAAAAATTACTGTTGCATTGACTTTTCAGAAATAATCATGTTGGCTTTTTGACTTAAATGTTTTTAATAGATTAATGAATCACAGTAGCATATATAGCTGTTTCATTCCATTTCCTAACTAGTGTTTTGGATTACTGGTGGAGTTTATTACAGTTGATGATGCAGTGAATCATGCTTTGCCGTGGTGGTGGCAAACTTCTAGGCAAACTTTTTTCTCATGTTCTAGGCTTTGGGAGAATCCTTAGGACGGGGTGATGATCACTATGATATGGACATCATAACGAAGTTCTTGAAGGTAACAAACTCTAATAGATTAATTATTCTGTAGCTGTGTCATATTTTTTACTATGATGCGGATACATTTTGTGAATGGAAGGGATGGTTTCAGCTGCTTGGAGAGAAAAACTCACATATTAGCTTAAGGTGTGGGGTTTTTTAAATGCTTGGCACTCCACAGCCTTGGTTAGTCACAGTAGTGACTTCTGCTAGACCTGGGAAAGAGCTGTTGGGAGAGCAGCGTTCTTCAAAATCTGGTCCTACTTTTCGAGACAAAATAAATATGGTTTTGATTTCCATATGATAATTGAGGCAGTAGTATGTAGTTGCTTCTGTGTACTACTATGGCATTAAAAACTTCCGAGGAGTCCCTGCCTCTCTTCCCCAGCAAGCTGAAATGAAATGTTACCTGATACTGTTATGTGAAATAAGAGAATTTTGAAGGAAGTCCACTGGCTTTGTTAAGGAAACAGGTTCAAGTGGATAAGAGAAAATTGTTTCCTTGTTTCCTGGCAAGAAGCCTTTATTGCCTCTCATTTGAGTCAGCCGGTCCCTGTATAACTGTTGTGATGATCAGAAGTCACAGCAAGAGCCGAAGCTTTTATTTGTGTATATAAGATAAATTGGGATTTTAATATAGTTTGGGCTGGGCAGTCAGACAAAGAAAGTTCAAAAATTGTTTTCCAGGTGGAGAGAAGGTACATTTGACATATTTACCTTCTGGTGTGTTGAATTTTCACTGTGTTCTTCACCATTCCTTAGGCTCCTTCACAAATTGCCCTGAAACATCAGCGTCTTCTACTTAGATTTCTGCTCTTTTTATGTACCTCTCCTCCCCCCCAGCACTGATACCTACACTGTTGTTTCCTTGGGTTGTTTTGTACACGCCTTTTTATACATGCTCTGCCCTTGCCCACATGTTTTTATGTTAGGAGGGTTGCTCCTATCCCTCTTTGCCTATCCTTCTGAAAGAGGCTTCTTGCCTTTTTAATTCAGATTTCTACAAAAAACTCATTTTACCATGGTGGCTTAAACCACTGTTCCCACCTTTTTTGCCGAGAAGGTCACTAGATGGCACTATGACATAAATTTGCTTGTTCCTCGTACAGTTTCTTCTTGGAGTTTGGGCTAAGGAGCTGAATGCCAGAGAAGACTACGTGAAACGGGGAGTACAGGGGAAGCTGAACAGTGCCACTCAAAAGCAGACAGAATCGTACCTGAGGCCGCTCTTCAGAAAACTTCGGAAAAGGGTGAATCGCTTTTAAATGTCACTGTCCTGTAAGACTTACTTTAACTTCTGCTTTCAGAGTACCCAGTGGTTAGTGCCCTTTCCTAAGGTAATGTTGTCTTCACTGAAGAAGAGAGGATAAATGAGTTGGTCAGGGTTTCTGTGTCTAGAGCCCTTGACTCCCAGTTCTGACCTTTTTATCTTGATCAGTGAATTCTTCTGCCTGCCCACTGCTTTTCCAGGTGTTGCTTTATGTATCACCTGTTCATTGGGTTGCAAACGTGATAGAGAATTGGGATGTATTTTGCATTTTGCTGCAAGCTACTAGGTGTAACCACTTAACCTCTCTTGCTTCAGATCTTTCCACTAAATAACGAAGATGTTTTCCTTTGTTAAGGTCCTCAAGCTAGGGTAGGTGCTAAACTTTGTATAAATGCTGAGTAGGGTGATACTCCTGAGCTGCTATTCTGAAGTAAAGATGTCTTTTTTTTTTTTCTTTCTTCTTCTCCTGTAGACACTTCCTGCAGACATCAAAGAATCAATAACAGATATTATTAAATTCATGTTGCAAAGAGAATATGTGAAGGTATGTTTGTTTGTACTCTTCCAGCATGTTTGGGCTGTCTGATTCTAACAGATTGAGTTTATTACTTCAACATTTCCCATTTTTCTGCATTTTGAAGATACTGGAAATACACACAACATACATTCAAACAAAATGAAAAATGGCTATTAAAGGTTAGGCTCCAGGCAGTGTTTGATCCACAGCCTGTCAGGAGATCTTTTGAGGCTGGTGAAACTGCAGAGCTTTGCAAGCACGAATAGAATTTTTCTCAGAGATGGTTATATTAAGTTGCAGAGGAATCCTGTATGGGAAACCTGATATTGTAAGGTTAAATGAATAGGGTGTTTATTAATTAATTCGGAATTAATTGAGATTAACTGAGTTACTGATATGAGACACTGTCCCTTTCTTTGGCTATGCTTACATTAGCTGGCCTGGTAAGGTTGAGGTAAGTTAATGAAAAGTTTTTTGGACAAAGTGTGCTCACTGGAGGAGACAGTAGTACTTTGGCACACAAGATCAAAGGCAGTGTTAGGTTTTGTTTGTAGCTGCCTTCAGAAGTGGAACTCAAATACCGATAGCATTTGCTTAAGCAGCTTGTGTATGCAGAGGAAATTGACCCATGTTTTGCCTTTAAATTTCTGGTATTTCTTATTATTCTTGTGAGGACTCGGAATAGTTTGTCAAGGAAGCAAGCAAACCTGCTTTTGTTATTGAAAAAACTTTAGATGGCCTAAGGCAAGTTTAATCCAAATCATTTGAAAGTAGAACTGAAAGTGTGGGATGTATGATAGTGGGGTTTTGTTTTGGGGCACTTTTTTTTCTTTTGATTGTCATCATTATGTTGAAATTCCCTTTCCAGTGCCTTCTCAAAGTAGTGAGTATGCGGGAATTGTGGGTTAATCCCCTGTATTCCTCTCTCCTGGAGGTGCTTGGCTTTATGTAAACTTCACAGACTGATTTTGGAGGAGTTGAGTACGCATTTGGAAATTCTGTTGTTTTTTTTTTTTTTAATTAGGCTAATGAGCCTTGTGCCTTTAAAGGTACTCATATCCTTTTCCATTTTGCTTCCTAAGAGACTTGTCTCTTTTTGCCTGCTGTTGTCTTCTGTGCTTTTTTGGTTTGTGCAGCCTAGTGAATACTGTCAGCCAGAAATTCTTGCTGTTTGTTAGATGAAATGCTCGAAAGATTTAAATTTTGAAATCAACATGTGACAGTAGGCAAATGCCAGAATGGAAGTTGTCTGCTCAACCTTAATTAACCCTGTTGTGACAGTCCTGGAAGGGTCTTTAATTGCATGCTCACATACTATGTTTCATCACAAAACCATATTTAAGACAGTAAGTAGTGAGTCAGATCCTGCCTCATGTAGGTGAAGACAAAGTCATGTCCCTTCTTCAGGTTTACTTTCAGCTCTGTCTGCAACCCCCTGCCTTGTTCATTATTCACCTCCCAGTTTGCTCACTGCCAAATGGGAAGAAACTGCACCTATGGGTCACAATGGCTACTTCTTGTTGATTCGCCACTAAATGGGAGGTGATAAATGAACTCTTTATCAGTGAGTCTTGTAGCTGCTCACGAACAGTGGAGGAATGTCCTGCTCCAAGTCCTTCTTGAAGCTCTGTTTCTGTAATTGCATATATGTGTCTGTCCCCCTCTTTTCCTGGTTCTCAGTTGTCATGTTTTTTTTAAGCTCTGTACTTCTCTTCCTTTCTCTCTTTCTTTCTATTAATTTTCCCTTCAAGTTTTGTCACTGTTCTTCCCCAGGGATGTTGTCTGCTACAGCTTTATGTTAAGAAACAGGAGCTGCTATCTTGATTGGGAAATTTCATATTCATTTACTGCTGCTACTGCTCTGTTCATAAACATTGTTACAAATGTGCTTATTTAACCCAGTTTTGTAGAGAGCTGGTTCTCAGCCTCATTGGAAGCTTGCTCCTCTCCCTGAGAGCTGTCAGGCCCCAGTGCACTCCTGCGTACCGGGTGACCTCAGTTCTGCGCACACAAGGTGGGCCTGCAGTGGGTTGCGCTTACAGCCAGGCTCTCTAGTCTAGCCTGCAACCGAAACGGCAAGGGTTGTAAAGGTGATTACAGCAGAAAAGCTTGTGGGAACTGACTGAAAATAGTCCCAGTAAACTTGAGTTTTAATCAATATTAGACTGCCTTATCCAGTGCTTTCTTTCATCACTCTATAGGTAAAGTCCATAGTCCTTGTTTCCCTCAGAGTTCAGCATAAACATGAATTGTGTTAGGAAGGTGTGTGGTAAAATTGGTTAATATTGTGCAATGAAACCTGATTCAGAGAGACTGGAACATGTGGTGGTGTTGTATCTGGCAATGCAAAAATGCTCTGCTTTCTGATGTCCTTTTGCTAAGTGTGCATGCACTGTATTCCTTCAGGCAAACGATGCCTATCTTCAGATGGCTATTGGAAATGCTCCCTGGCCTATTGGTGTCACTATGGTTGGCATCCACGCTCGAACGGGTCGTGAAAAGATTTTCTCCAAGCACGTAGCCCACGTTCTCAATGATGAAACTCAAAGGAAGTATATTCAGGTAACGTTAGCTTTGGAAATCCAACAGATTTGGTTTTGAAGTTAGGGGATCTTTGAGAAATATTGGTTTCATAATGACAGGTGATGTGGTAAAAAGGTCCTAGAAATGGACAGTTGCCTTAGTTTGGGTCAAGCATAACATCCATTTAATAGGTAGCTCATCCTGAAGGCTCTTAGTGCTGGGCTAACGGATTTTCCTACGTCTTAACTATTGTCATCCTGTATGAATGCCAAAGTAGCTGTGAAGACATGCTTTATTCTCCTGAGTTCCTTCACTGCTTTCATCATGGTTTTAACATCATGTGTGGAATTTAATACTGTGGAATACAGTCCTTCTGACTATTTCTGCAACTAGATAAATGCATTCATTTTTCAAACATGTTTCTTTAACAGCGTGGGCTCAAAATTCCAGGTTCAATTCCTCCTATGCATATTCATACTCATGTAATGAGCTTCTGTTGTTTGTGGAATTAATAGCAGTGGTGTTTTTCTTCTCTGATGTTTCAGTGTAATGAGTGGATGGGTCTGAGGAAACAAGTCTTCTCTCCTTGTACTGTTAAATGTATTTGCCTCTTGCCAGTTTCAGTTTCATTGAGATAAAGACCTTCTGGCTTAACTCTGAAGCCTCCAGAGCAGCATCGTGGAGCTCAGAGCTTCTGGCTGCTGCGGCAGAAGGACTCCCATTGCTTTTCAACTTCTGCAGATGTCTGCAAGTGGATTGCTTGTAAAATGCAACTTCTCCTTCTACCTAGAGTATCTTTGTATTGGGGCTACAAGTATAACCTTTGGTTTCTCTTCAACTGTAGTTTTTAATATCATAACCTGTGAAAATATCATTGTGAAGTCAGAGGAAGCTCCAGATACTTACAGAGCCAACAAATTAAATTTGACCAATTCTTTTGTAAGGTGAAAATTGGCAGGTGGGTTACACATCTTCAGAGACAGGCTCCAGTTAGCATAATACTTGCTTGGAAGTATTTAATGGATGAAATAGCTTATGTTAAGCCAAACAGTTTTGTTGTTGGTCTGTGTTAAAAAAGGAGTTTGGACTCTGAAGGAAGATTGTTGTGGGCCTCAACATGGCCATAATGCTTCTTCTCCAACTTTGGTGAATAATTGGCCATCTGTGTCCATTTGCCACTCTTCCAGTGGAAAGATCTCTGCTCTGTAGTGTTGCTTGGTCTCTCTTAGCATGCCCTTTGGAAGATACAATGTATATGAATTCCTCAGCTTGTTGTTTATCTGCTTTTGGGGTTACATCTGTTGGTCAAGGAAATCTTCGTGTTCGTCTTCCCACTGTGGATTTCCTATCTGTGCTTCTCAATTACACAACTTACTGAAGCGCCAAGGCAGAGTTGGCTTTAAACATTTACGTTCTCTGTGTTGGTTTTAAATACCAGGTCTTGTTTAGCTAGTCTGGTTCAAACTGGAGCGTGGAATATTATCTGTGCTTCCAGCAGTTACATGAAGCTAACATGTTTCTGATTTACAAGGAACCTAGGATCATAACATCCCAAACAAGGAGTCATTATTGTGCTAGGACATGTTTTCCAGACTTGCCTGCATTGAAAAGGCCAAGGCATCCTCTGTTGAATCATTTTTCCCTTCAGTGAGGAGCCATTTTCTGTCGTGAGTGTCTAATGACAGGCACATGATTTGGCCATCTTGGAATACAATGTCACTGCTAAATTACGTTACTGCCACAGCAATTTTCTTTCTTGTTTGTTAGACTTTTATGCGTCACTTGAAAGAAAATAATCACAGGGTTTCTGTCACGTTGTTTTTTGGCAATCAATGCCTTGAAAGAACTGAAGAGAAAAGTCGACATTCTGCCTTTCTTCTTGATTACCTCTTCAGTTTGCCTCCACGGTGTAGGTCAGGTGTGGTGCTGCTGTGGGGAGGAATGACACCTCTCCTCCAGAGAAATTTTGTGGTTCATTTCGTAGTTGTGCAGCTCATTTTGGTGTCAGAAATTGTTTTTTTTCTCTATAGGATTACTTTTAATATTCAGGTTTCTTTTAAGTATCTTTTACTGTGATAGTATTGTTTTCTCTCTTGGTGGGGAAGAGGGATTAAAGCATTACTGTGATCCTTCACAATGAATCTGTCATGAAGGACTGAATCTGTAGTCTCTTTGGTTATGCCACAGACTCCTCTAATATTGGAGATAACTTGACATTTTGCAGGCAGAAAGGTTCATAAAACTTAAGAACTGGAAAAACAACCAAATAAAAAAAAACAACTCCAAAATAGCAGCAGTTTGTTTTGAATTCTTCTTGTTAAGCTTAAAAGTACTATAGACTGTTAAGTTTGTTTGACAGCTGCAGTTTTATTACAGAATTGTCCTTGTTTTGTTAATTCCTAGGGGCTGAAGAGGCTCATGACCATTTGCCAGAAGCACTTCCCAACAGACCCATCGAAATGTGTGGAGTACAATGCTTTATGAGGCTCTGTGGTGTCCAAGGCGTGACTCACATTTTAATCTCCAAGACCCAGAGAGGATTGAAGAGACAGAGTTTGTGCTTTAACACCACCAGGAACCTAGGGTGGGCTTTGCGAAAAAGCATAAAGCAGCAGATTTCTCTACAGCTTCCTTTTTACGAGCCCCATTTATTTAGATTTCTTTTTAAATCTATGCTTTACACTGAACACATCCAATATACAGAAGAAGGGGGTTTTTTTGAAGGGGGTATGATCAGGACAATGACCAGGGGACAATGAACATGACCCTTGCTTTTATTTCAGTTTGTTATTCAGGGAACCATACAGACGGAACTGTTTCCCATATCTTAGAGCTGTAGGTGAGACTCAGCCCTGCAAGGAGCATATGTGGAGCTTTTTGGCTGCTTTCCCATTGGAGACTGATGTGGGGAGATGATTAGGGTGAAGCAGTCAAATCTGAATCTTGGTTATTTCTGTAAATATGAAGACTTTAATGGCTAATCTTTCATGTGGTATTTATCAGGAGAAAAAAAAAGAAAAGGTTTATATATTTCTCAGTTGAAAAATACAGCCAGTCTCGGTGCAAAGAGTTTTTGATCTTGAATACATCGGATTTGGCTTTTCTTTTTTTTTTTGGTAATGACATTTTTAATATAAACCTTCTGGGCTTGGGGGAAGTAATCTTACGGCTCTTGAGGCTTTCAAATCCCGTTTTTATACATCTGGAGAAAATTTCAGTCTGCTGGGCATTGCAGAGAAAATAATTAGGACCTCCCATGACCACGTACAGTATTTCTAGCAGCTACAAATCTTTACCATTGTGCATCTTGACTGGGAATGGCGAAGAAACTCACAGAAATGATGATGTCTAATTCTGCATAAACAGTGAAATACTGAAACTTTTTTAGTGGTGCTGGTTTAAAATCTTAGGCTGAAATCCTGTGCTTTTTTTAATTACAAGAATAGCAGTACCTCTGCAGCAGTATTAACGTGTCCTTCTCTTAAGGAGGCCTTTCTAGGACCTACAGTGAAGCTCCAAACAAATCGTTGATCATTGCAGTGGCTGCTAATAACTGCCACTACCCACGTTTGAGAGAACCCAGACCTCACATCTGCCTGGCCCCACAGATCCAGTAGAGCCAATACAGAGCCCACTCCTCTGCCGCTGGAGAAGCCTTGTCAGTGGAGAGGGGAGGCTCTGGTCCTGGCTGCCGAGGGTTGGATTCAGGCAGGTATTTGAATCTGGTATCCTGCTACCCCTTCTGTGAGGCAGCAGGTCTTCTGGTACGTCTGGCACTCGTGGGCTGTGGACTTGTAAGGGTTTTGCTGCCGCAGCGGTAGGCCTGGCGCAATGTGGGCAGAACCACTTCCTGAAGAAACATGTTAGTATTCAGTGCATTGGTTTGTCTGGCTCCTCACCTCGACTGGAAGCGTGGGGCAGGAACCGGTGCCCTATTCTGCAGGAGTTGCCTGTCTCTCGTGGGTATTTACAGTGTCCCGTGGCACTGTGAGACGTGATGCTGGGGGATTTGTGCTGGCAGTGAGTTTGGAGGAGTATCTTGAGGAACTTGAGGTGCTTCTGGAGACTCTCTGTATTCTGAAGTGCCTCTTTGGACACAGGAGTTTTTCAGTCTGGAGTGTCTGACCCCGGAGAAAATGTCAAGAGCTTAAACAGTTTAGAAGTAATAAAAATGAGGCTGATGAGACCTAACTGGTGCTTGGGGAGGGGCCTTTGGGGAATAGACGGGGATTTGTGGGGAGAAGCTGGGCAGATGTCAAGAGCGTGGAAGAGTTTCATTAACAGTGGTGTCTGGTGATTTTTTTGCAGTGCTCTTTGGAGGCGTTATTACAACAGGAAACATTTATAACACCGCAACTTTATCCCTCTCCCCACCCAGATGATTTCCTAAATCTTCGTCCTGACCTTAGTTTTGAACTCTTCAAGTAATTGAGGGACAATATTGTCCCTCATTTAGAAGAGCTGTCACTTCCCTGGCAAGTGCAGCAAGTGAGTAGTCACGGGATGGTTTAAGGAGCACTGTTAATGTCTGCTTTAGAGGGAACTGGATTCTCTAGGGCATCTGTAATAGTAATAGACAGATTTTTCCCTCCTGCTTTAGGGCTAATTATTGAGGAAAGTGTTAATGGTACCTGAACACCAGTTTGAACGGGGATGCACCTCCTGTAGGGATGTGAATTTGGGGTTGGAATGTTTTAGTCCGATCAGGTTTTAAGGAATGTAATTTAAGCAATGTGCTTCCTTGCTGACAGTCCCTGAAATACAGCCGCCTTGCTTGAATGAATCCCATGACGGAAGAACTTGATCCCCTTGCAATTCGTGGAATGGCACTGCACGGGGAACCGAGGAACTGAGAAGTACTTTCTCACGGCATATCTATGTAAGAGTTTCCAGCTGTCCTGCACGTGAGAGCCAGCTTCGGTCCTCAGGGGATCGCAAGGGGGGGGACACTGTTACGGCAGCTGCTTTTCATCATCGGTTGGAGGCTCTTTGCAGCTGGATGGCCCCAAATTACAGCTACCAGACCATGATCAAATAGTTAATAATGCCTTTTAGCCAAAAAAATCCAAAACCCACCCGACTCTAGTTTAGAGTTTAGGGACGAGTGGGTGTGGCGCAGCTGTGACACTGCTTGACAGTTTTTGTGGGGAGGGTATGTTTCAGTTTAGCGATTTCGACTTTTCCCTCTGGGCTTCTCCAGATGTTTATTTCTGATAATTCTTGTATTAGGCGGAAATAACTCCTCTAAACCCAAAGACTCGTAGCCTTAGCATGAAGTCATGCATTCACCGTAGCGATGTCTGGGAGTGTTTTTGGGACTTCAGTACCTGTGGTTGGTTGTTGCAGCCCCCCACCCTTTCCCTAGCCCGGCAGTGGAAGGGGCTGCGCGAGGTGGTGCGATACCCCGTACTCTCACAGTACACGATACCTGCTTATATCGGTGGTGTCATGCCCAATGGTAGTTAAATGCCTTTAGTTCCTTGCTTGCTATTTGTCTGTGTTGCTGAAAAGGCTCTTAGGATAAGTGTATGCGGGATCAATTTATTTTGATTGAGGAAGTGGGTTCCTCTCCGGCTAGCTGCCACGTGATCTCCATTACAGATCCAGTCTTGCCCAAAGAATGGACCTGGCTGAGATGTAAATGGCTTGACTTCTCGGGGGGAGGAGAGCGTGCCTGCTCCCAGACCCGGGGGATGAGTACACGGCGCGGTGCCCTCCAAGAGGTATCGAATCTGGAGCAGGCTGTCCGGAAAGCCGCTCCTGATGCGCTGTAGGGCTGGAAGGGGTGCCTGCAGCAGCTTTGGAGCCACTGGCAGTAAATCTGAGCTAAGGCCCAGAGTTAGGGGGATGTCTGAAAAATTTTGTCATTGCCATTTTGTCCCATCCCAAACCCCTTTGGGGATTTACTACGCAAGATTGTCCCCCGCACAGCGATGCCAGGTGATGGTCGGGGTGGCCTCCTGGCTCCGGGTTGGTGCCACTGGTGGCTCCCTGTGGCGTGGGGGTGGATTGGGTGGATGATAGAAGAGATGCTTGGGTGGAAAGGAGCTCCCCGGACAGTGGGAATAAATGGAAAGAATGGGAAGCAACTGCGCTGGGCGCTAAGTGCGGATGGGTCCCATGTGGAGAGCGTGTGGCTGTTTGAAATTGCCGGCCGTTTTGGAAGGGGTGCTGGGTGGCCGCAGGAGTCACCGCTGCCCACGGAGGGAAAAACTGGTGTCTAGCGGCACCCCGAGCCCCGTGCAGGGGCCGGGCAAGCCCCCTCCTGAGTGAGAGCAGCATCTGTCGGGTGGGTTCTCGATGTTGCTGCCTCGGCAGCAGAGATTAAACCAGGCGTTTCTTCAGGAGTTTAACCCAAGGAGCAGGCGGTTCCGAGGAGCGCGGGGGGTGAGCGTCCTACAGACCTTGGCATTGCTGCAAACAGCCTTGTAGCCCCTTAGCAGCCGATTTGTATAAGCGAGCGTTAATTTTAGTTATTTCAAGTTAGGTGTGTTAGAAGCAAGTAGTATTTTCGTGACTTTGTTTCCTACTGTGGTGGGACGTCAGTCACGCGGTTTCTTCTTCTTTCAAGTCACCTCCTGAGCGCCCCGAGACCAGTGCTCGAGAGAAGGCGCGACAGAGTGAGCAGGGGTCTGCTGAGGGCAAGCGCTGAATCCCAAGGGATCTCTGAAGGATGGGCTTTTCAGGGGGAATGCCCAGTGTTTCCTGCAGTCGGGCCCCCTGACAGCAAACGAGTGGGTCCCTCCCGGAAACGCGGGCCAGCTGTGCGCACATCTGGACCCAGCATTTCGCAAGGCGGTGGTGCGGTCGCCAGGGTGAGGATTCCCCAGGCGCTGTGCCCTCCTGAAAAGACCACTGCAAGGTTTCATTTTGAAAATGCTTTAATAAGGAAGTGTTGACAACACCGTTTTGCAAAATGTAAAGGTAACTATACAAATTCTTAATACAAAAAGAATAAATTAAAAGCAGATCTTTTTTAATTCTGCAACTTTTTCTACAACATACATATTTTTTCCTTGATTACAGTTGAACAGAATCCAGTAAAATCATTTTCCATGCTCTAAAGTCAATTTCAGGAGAGACCTAATTTTTTTCTTCTTTTTTTTTTTTTCTTTTTTTAAACTAGAGAGTCCATTTTACACAACTTGTAATAAAACTATTGACATTAATATATATGTAAAACTTTACATCTAGTTAACTAAGCAGTAACTGGTCATCTGATAGCACCTGAATGGGGATCGGCTATGCCTGAAACTAAAACTAATACAGAGTGAAAACAAATTGGACTGTTTCAACATTTTCAACACTCGACTGCATATAATATCATTTGAAAATAAACCCTGCCTCCCAGCGCGGCCCGGTGCGTGGAGCGTACACCCGGCTCCCGGCTAAACAGAGGGAGCGTCAGACATGTAGACTAAGAACGCAATTGTGGCTTTATGTCAGATGGAGCCTTGAAAAATAAAAAAGTAAAGGAGGGGTTAAGTTGGTAGTCAAGTGCTTGTATATAATAGCTATGTATATACCCCTCCATGTTATACTTAAATATGTTAATCTCATATGATTAACATTTTATGTACATTTGTGTTTAATTGAATTGAGCTAAACAGTAAAACCTGTTTTACTTAATCTGTCTTTACTACCAGACTGGCTGCTCACGTGTGCCTTGATTGCAAAACAGAAAAGCAGAACACAAAGCAAAACTCAATCCGTTTCTAGAAAGCTTTTTCTCTACTCGAGCCTGTTTGCAATTCAGGCTAACCTTTTTTTTTTTTCCCCCTAATTTCAGGGCTGCCACCTTTTAACCTTTGCTGCAAAACTGCAGATCTGGTCTTGGAGGAATTAATGTTTCTTCCTGTAGTGCCCAGAGGCCTCATAGCGCCGCTGTTGTTGAATTCTTTTTAATTAAAAGAAGGTACACAGAAAAAAAAAACCAACCCAAAACCACTTATCAAGGAAATTAAAAAGAAAACAGACAGTTGCTCAGAGCCCCTAAAATTCCGTGGGCTAAATTACTTGCTGCTGCTTAATTTGGTCCTTATTTAATCCTTTCACTTTAGCTACCGAATCTTACCAGTAAATGTCACTAATTGGTACTCTCGCTTATCCAGCTAAAAATCCAATTAGGAGCTTGAAATAATTCCCATGTTAAAGACCCCAAAGCACAGAGAGATGGTGAAAACAGCATTTTGCACATCCAGATAAAGGGTGCAATCTCTCCGCTGTCTGTTCTTCCAGCAAGCGGTTACAAGGCTTCAGTTATTGTCAAAGGGGGTCGTGCTCCTGCGGTGATTCTTTGCGGGGGTCCAGAAGCACGAGGCTTGCATGGCTAGCTTTAAAAACCCCTTGCCAGTATAAAAAAGTATGCTCTTTTTTTTTTTTTTCCAGAGGGATAATTCATTTATGCTTCATGTGTGAACATGAAAGAGTTTCCTTCCTGGCTTTGCCGTGGATTTCCCTGGACAAGTAAGAGCCTTGGCTGCCCGTCGCTGTCCTCCTCTCTGCAAGGCCGCCTCCCCTGCCTTACCAGTGATGCGAGACAGCGGCACAGCAGGCAAGTGCAGAGACCTGAAGCAAACATTTCTAGTATGTATTGCAGAAAGGTATTCACATGAGCCGCTTGCATTAATTTTTAGAAACCCCATCATCTTTCCAAGCCTAATTACGAAGAACCCATTCTCTTTTAAAGCCTGGAATGCAGTTTTCCAGCAATTTTAATACCAAAAGGTGTGGCAGCCCCCCAAGTCGCGGTGTTTAATTTTCAACGTTTTGCCCTACTTTGTCTGGTAGACGCTATTGTTATTCTTGGAACACACGCACGCACACACGCTTGCACTTTTTTTTTCTTTTTTCCTTAAACTAAAGCTAACTTCAGTTTCTGCTTTTCACAAAGTAGCCCCCTCCAGCCGTTTCTTTTAATGCCTTTCCCATAGGAAATCTTCGTTTGCACGCACAAACGGGGGAAGGCGGGGTGCCTCCCCCCATCTAGTGGCAATAAAAACAGCATAGCACCGCAATGAAGACTAGATGTGCCAGCTTCAACATCCACCTAGATTGTGCACTTGTTCGTTACAAAAGTGTCTTTGAGGCCTTTTAAAGTTCCATGGCTTGACATGTATAAAGCATTGCTCAAAAGTATGTGTAAACTTGCAGCTCCTTCCATGACGCTCTCGTACGATTCCTTTTGGTATCAGTAGGCAGCTCTCGCTTGTGCCCAACACCTAATTTAGTTGCTTCTCTTTCTTGTGGTCGCTTCTTGCAATGGGAAAATTTGCCTAGTCTGCTGGTTGTTAAACCCCGCTGCGGAGCCTTTCCGTTTCCCGACAGACCGGTTCTCCCACACAGCAGTACACCGGGTGACGAGCCCTTTGCTACACTGGTGCTAACGAAGGGAAGATGAGTGGAACAGATATGTTAATGCAGCTTTACCGTGTCAATTAGATTGCGATGTGCTTTCCCTTTTGATTTCACGTTAACGCTTTGTGCAGAAATAGATTAGAATTTATTGGCTGTATCTGTTTGTAGAAAGGTTTTTTGGCAATTTTTATCTTCATCAGAGTATTAAAAAAAAAAACAAACCAGCACAACCCCAACCTCTCCCTGTATTGGTGTGCAGCCTGTGCCAGCCACAGAGATGCTGTGAGTAGCAGTACTTGCCTCTGCTTCAGATAATGCCTTTGTAAACCTTGTTTGTCCAGTTTCATAGTAGCTTGTAGACAGTGATGCTGTGATACCAGTCCAGACCTCCAGTGTGTCTTCAGCACGTTGGGTTATTTTACTTGCATGTAGGTGGGCTCAAAGCGAAGAAGGAAATGCCGTTTTACAGGAGGTGGTTGTGTCTGCCATTGAGTTAAATGAGAGGGATGTTCTTGTCACAAGAACTTGCTGAGCAAACTCATCCTGCCCATGTTGGTGTGGCGATCTTTGGCAGTGCAGATCTGATTGCGAGACTCTGGCACATCTTTGAAGTGACAGGATTTTACTGTTTCATAATAGATGTACTTTCAGGACTATGATATCCATTTCTCGGCCTCTGTCCCATTTTGCCCCCCCTCCTCCCCTTTAAACTAATGCTCAACTAATGCTCTGTTGGCTTCAGATCGCAGGTCATGGAAATCTTACTGCTGTTACATGCAGCAGAACAATATGATTTGATGTAAGCCTTGAAAGGCTTCCATCGTTTCAAAGGAAAATCAATTTTTAAATTGCTGACTGACTATCAAGATGGCTGCTCATCTGCACCCGCTGCCCTGCGGGCCGTGGGAGGGACGTGCACCAGCCTGGCAATGCGATCCGCTGCGGTCCGTCGCTGTCGTGGTGGATGTCTCAGGGCCAGTGTTCTGTAAATGTCGTCTTGAATTGCATCGTGAGAAAAGTGCTTAGAGTTGAAGCTGGTGCTGGGTGACAGTGCATCTGGGTAAGGCAAATGAGAGGCAGTGAGGTGATCTCAGAATGGCATTGATGTGATTAACTTGAGGTCAGGGGTTCACACTAGAGTCCCAGGCTTGGCTTTTTCCTGCCCATACCACTGGACATCTGCTAATTCTGGATAGAGGGGAGAATCCAGGAAACAGCTATCGTTGTAGCTCCTGCAGGAGAAAGGAAACTTCATTAGGACAACGAGGGCTTCTGGGAAGTTCAGCCATGGGCATAAAACATCGTATTACAGGTGGGGAGGAACGCAGGATATTCACATTCGCACTCTGCAGGTGCCCCCAGAGCTGACGTTTGGGCTCAGCATGCAGGGCCCTGCCTTGACCCAGTTTGCTCTTGCCCGTCAGTCCCATTCCCCCCGGCAACCTGCCTGGTGCAAGGAGGCAGGAGAAAGCCGAGCTCCGGTAGCCTCTCCAGAGTTTTGGATGATGCCTGAATGGCAACAGGCAGAGCTGTTGTGTTTTCAGCCCGTTGCTGGCCAGTAGCAGGGGCTTTGTGAAGGTGATGCGCTACAAGAGAGCAGAGCAGCTGCTGGAGGGCGAGAGCTTGTGGCTGACCCCACCAGCTGTGTCCATCCCACCACCCATGGTACCACATCTGCCTCCGCTTTCTCTGTACGTGGCTTCTTCCCTCCGGGGGTACAGCAGCAGTGCTCTGCCTTGCCTAAAGGGCTCTGTCGTGCTTTCCTACCCAGCAGTAAGCTGGGGTAAAGAGCTTCTTAGTAGGATGCTCTCCAGGGAGCAAGTCTGCAGAGCAGCCCTCCTGGCCATAGACTGCAGTACCTAGTGGGAACATGGAAGGAGGAGGGTGGTGGTGCTTTCCTGTAGCACTGCTGCTCTGGGCAGAGGCTCGTGCGTCATCTGGCAATCCCAGAGTTACGTGGCTTTCCAGGGATGAGCTAGGAAGTGACTAGTGAGAGGGTGCCAGGTCCAATGTGGAAAGGACCGTGTTTTGTAATAGGTAGCCTAGTCCTCATCTTGTGGCACCTCTCTTGACAAGCTACTGCTTCTTTTGCTGCATGGCTTTTTGTTTGCTTGCACAGAGCAGACGAGATAGTTTATAGGAATTTTCTTTGCTATTTATCTTAAAGTTCCGATCAGGCTTCTGGCTTAGTCTGCGGAGCTCCTTGCCAGATCAAAATCTTGTTGATATTTTGAAGAGTGACTCTACATAGTAATAGTCAGAATTGATGTCTCTCCCTCACACTTTGATTTTACCCAACTTCCAAACTAGAGATTGTTTTGAGGCCAAAAGTGGGAGATGCGTTTTCTATCTGTTTACCGTGGGATTCTCACTCCTTCCTCAGCTCCCTCCCTGCCTTGCAGGACTGATCTCACATCTGATGCAGTCCAGCAGTTCCTGCTTCCTTTGTCCTGTTTTCCATCTGGTTTCCCTGGGACCGGTGTCTGGGAGGAACCTGAGCAAGGGATCACCATCTGCATGTTAAAAAGCCTTTTGTTTCCCAGCTCTGTGCTGGAGTATGGAGGTTTATGGGTTATTTCTAGAAAGCTGGGCTTGAAATACTTGACAGATGCCAGCTGTGAATGGTTGTAGATTCGAAGGAGAGTGTCAGACAGCGACGGCAGTTTAATTAAAATAGAAATACTCCAAGGGTTTTTTTGTTCCCTCCACCCTTCCCCCTCTGTCTTCCCACAGGAACAGGGCCAGGGTTGCTCCTCGTTCCTCGAAATCTCGCTGCTGCTAACAGCCTCTGCTTCACAGCTCTGCTCTGCGGTAGGGAAGGAGGAGAAAGGAGTGCTCGGTGCCACGGCTGGAGCACTGCCGGGAGCTCCGTCCCGGTCCCCTGAAGCCCCCATATACCCAAGCTCGTCTCCCCGCCACGCTGCTCCCAGACTCTCCCTGCAGCACTCTGCCCACACTGCTTTGAGATGTCCCCAGCCACAAATTTGTCGCTACCGCCTGCTCTCTGTGCCCGTTCAACCTCTGCATGCAGAGCGGGCTGGCCCGAAGTCCTCTTTCACAGGGGAAAGCGCCACAGCCGCAAACTTGCTGAAAAGGCACAGAGAGGCCTTCGAGATGCTTTCAAGTTGTTCTTCCAAGAGCTGAAGGAGGACTTGTTGCCAAACAAACAGGCACACAATTAAAAGGGCTGCTCCTTTGGGACAGCGGGATGCCGGTTATTCACACTGTGTTCACAGACTGTAAGGCAGAAGGATGAAAGAACAAAACGTTCCCTTACTATACCTCTATTCATCAGTACTTTGGTGGGTTGGAGACTGAGACTCATCCATAGTGGGTGAGTTGTCTGTTGCTTCTCTGAACAAAGGAGAGCAAAAAAGGAGGAAAGAGGAGAGAGGAAATGTTAAAGAAAAGAAGTGACACAGACATTGTTACGAGCTTATTAATCCAGTGGAGAAACAAGTTGATGAATCATCTTTAGAAAAAGTTAGTGACACAAAAACATGTTGGGGAGAACTGTCAATCTTTTGAGTCGTGCTGGGAGGGCACAGCCTGCTCCTGCAGTGGGGGAGTTTGTGTTGTGCATCTAATGGCAAACTTTATCTGCTCCTACTGTATTTATACATACGCCTCGGGTGTTATGCTCAGGCATGAAATAAGTGCTGATTTGTCTCCAATTCTTTTTGCACTGGCTGTTGGTGCAGGGCCTAAGCTATAAATCTAGATAACTTCACTTTCACCAGCTGAGAATTTAGCTTGATACATTTTTGCTATGAGAGACAGGGTGCAGGAGTTTTCTTGAATGGAAAAATAAGAAAAATTGGACCAGAAGAAATTAAAGAGCATGAGATTTTCCAGTGGCTGCACAGTGAAATGTTTGCAAAGTTACCAGTCCCAATTCACAACTCGGGATCATATCTGTTTTCCTACTCTAGGGCCTACGGTATTTTGAAGACTGTAGTCTGAAACTTTCTAGCTGATCTCACCAAACTCAATTTAGATGCAGAAATCTGGGACATGCTGAGTTAGATGGGATCTGGAAGTGATCTTTATTTCATGAGGCAGGACAGAATTACAGGAGATTGCTAGAGAATACCCATGGGAGTTTGCAAAAGGCTTTCTGTTTACTCCTGGAACTCCCTCCCTCACAAAGAGGTGCCAAGGAACCCAATTACTATATTTACATGAGTAATGGCTACCTGCATTTAATGACTCACTCACACTTTGGCGAAGCACGTTAAGTTAGTGGTAGCTGAAAAAAAGACGCACTTAATAGTCATTAAGACACATTGCTAGGGAAAACCTAGCAGAAAAATGTGGTTGCTGCACACACAAATATTGTAGACACCTAACCTTGCCTTTACAACAAAGATCTCCTTGGTCTGGACAGCCAGTGTGATGGTTGCTAAAAAAAAGATCAGCTATTTCGACATATGGAAAATTGGAGGAAGGAGACTGTCCAGGCAAGAAGAACCTGCAAGGCTTCTTTCCCTGTGGATCCGGCACTGCTTGGAGCAGTGCTGCTGGGTGCGGATGGCACTGCCACGTCTTGGTCAGCCTAAACTAGAGCTCCACCGCTACGAGAGCACGGGTGGGAGGCTGGAAATGGCGTAGGCTATTGAGCACCTGGAAAATGTTCCCTGTACCTGTGCTCTCCCTTTGCTTGTGTGCAGGGAGGTTTTTCTCACTGGCACTGAGCGAGGTGAATTCTCTAACCCGATCCCACTGGCACTCACCCAGTCTGCCATGCGAGAATGTGATGGGGACTGCCCGGCGGCGTGGCTGCTAGTTCACTCGACGGTGTTGAACTCCTCTGGCTGTGAGGTAAGGCAGCTGAAAAATAACCAAAGGGTGGAGAAAAATAACCGGTGAGGTGAGGGCACAAGGGTCAGGGTGGTTCAGAAGCATCAGCTGGTCAGACCAGCAGAAACGTGTCCTGCTGTGAGTAAACACAGCCTGGGAGTCAGACCTCATCCTGTTCCTGGATGGCTGTGCCCGAATGCAGCACGGGAGCACCCAGCCTGGTGCTGATGCTGCTGCATGTCACGGGCTGGATTTGTCCTCAGTTTCAGCCCAGCCTCCAGCTGAATACAACAACCCGGACTCTCCGGAGCCCTGCCTAGGAAACACCGCACTTCTCCCATCGTGAAAGCTAATCGGTTTTGCTGCTGCCTGGACTGGCATGGCCTGGCTGTGCATCTCCATGGGACCTGAACTGGAGGACCCCAGCCTGTCAGGCTCAGCCTCCTGCTTCCAGGGGTGGTGGGAGATGCTCTGTGTCCCTAGGAGCCAGAGCTGGCACTGGAGAGAGTCTGGACAAGTACACTGCTTCACGTGCAAATGAGGAAGACAGCTCTGAAGATTTCAAAAGCTACAACTACCTTTCACTTTGTCATTTGCTGACATGACTACTGTGGGACCAGAGGAAGGCTTATCTTACTTCAATGAAGATAGAAGCAAGCTGAACTAAAAATATACCATTGGCAGTGATTCTCGGGGTAGTTTCCCCAGTGAGAGTCTAGCTAAGAAATACACCTGACTCCTCAAGTCTGTACAGAGTTGACCTTCTGAATTTAATATATGCCTAGAAGTATGATCCTCTTTGAAGGACAACGTGAAGTCCAATAGACCTATCGGCTAGGGCTAATCAGCTAAAATGATGGATGTTTCTACGTGGTATCCCCTTCTGTGCTGTCAAATTCTTTAGCTGCTGCCAAATGACCCTTCAAGAGAGAAACAAATTTGAATCTGCTCCTTGGAGCCGACAACCCCCGAGATCAGTATCCTCCAGCTGTAACTGGGAGCTGACTCTGAAAGCAAAACTAATGTACACTGCCAACTGGTCACGACAAGCTGCGATTACTGAGTACACTCGACACTGTGCTGCCCAGATATCACATGTAGATGTAAAGACCCAGCTGGGTGGGGGAACGGACTGATTGACAGCAGTTTTTACATGCTCTCCCCCAACCCCACCATTTTCCTTTCTAGATTACCTCACTGAACTGGTATGGTTTCCAAAGCTAAGCAAGGCAAAGCTTTCCAATGTTCAAGCATTTTGTGTTGCTGGGTGGAACAGAAATGCCGCTTAATCAAAGGGGGTTCCAGCAGCTATTTGATTGTGTCTTGGTCCACATCTGGGCCTCCTGCGAGTGTTGGCATCACACATAAATCAGTCTCTTCTCGGGCAGCTGTTGGTGGCCCATGAGGAGCCTGGTGTCAAACTGCCTCTCTGACTCCACGCTGGAGTCAGGAGTGAATACAAAGCCCCACTGGTGTCAGCGTGGTGGTCACCGAGGACCAGGCGCAATGCTGGGATGTCAGAAGGCCAACAGCCAGCATGGGTGGACAATGCACCGGTCTGCTCAGGGAGGCTGCTCCTGTGGCAAGCGAGGCCGGAGCAACGGTATCGCCAATACCAAGCCTGAGGCTCGTGGAAGGGTGGGGATGGGCACGGTGCAAACTCTGATTAACCAGCAATCCCATCCATGCGGGGCTGGATTCAGGTTTTTAGCAAGTCCTTGATCTATCCAAACTGGCTTGTCCAGCGGTGACTGATGGCCAGTAAATATTTAACCTTGGACTGTTTCATAACACACAATGGCCTCCTCAGTTTAATGAATTTGGCTGTTTTCTTACCATTTAATATTAACAGCACAGAGGAGAGCAAAGCTCTGTACATGACAGAGAGGCATAATACTGCACAAACTTAAGTGCTCTGAATTTCAGGGTATTATCAGCACAGCTACTGGAGCTGCATGGGAAAACCAAGTCTCAGCAGTGAACAAAGATGTCATCGCTCAAACATTTTCACAGAGGGTGGAGGGACTGGGATGCACCCCATTTAACCTTTCTCATGCTTTCGGTGTTTCACTGAGGACATGCATGCTCCTAGTCTGTGCTGAGCCCCCGCTTGCTTCATCACTCCCCTCGCTGTGATTACTAAGAGTGACCCCTCCCATGGTTTCTCCACGTTCGGCCCCCAGTGCCGTCACCCAAAACCCAACTGCACTCTGAGGAAGGACCTGGCAACAACAGGGCTTTGGTCCCTCCCTGTCTTTTGAACCCATCATTGCAAAGTGATGATTTCTATGGAAAAAAATTCTCACTCGATGAGTGTCTCGGACAAGGCTTGCCCCCCAGTGTTACTCCTACAGGCTTGGCGAGCAGCATGTGAAGGCCAGATAACGTGCTACGGTCTGGCATTGCTCTCCAGCTGGGGTGTAATGCCTGGCATGAATCCGGGCTGCATGAGGCCCCCGTCCCTCCCGACCCTTTGCCTGGGACCGTCTCTCACCTGACGTTGCTTTACACATCTGAGGCATTCTCGTGACCCGGCTGTGCGCCACAAAGGTGCTTTGCGAAGATGTGCTGTACTGGGAGCTGCTGTCCGAGGAAGTGGAGCTCGTGTGCGAGAGGCGGGGGGACGTGGACCGCTGGTCCCAGAGCCGCAGCTCGTCCGACACGGCAGTCCTACCCGAGCCTTTCTCGTGGCCCTCCCTGCCCAGCGATGGAGTCCTTATGATTTGGGAGCGGGAGGGGGTGAGCCTGACAGAGTCCACTTCATCCCCGTGCCAGTTCTCCTTAAACATCCCCCCCGCTGTGTAGGAGTTGGAGGTTTTGAATTGTGCTTTCACGCTGTAGTGTCCCTCCTGGTCATTCTCCAGGCTCCGCACCACCACGGGCGTGGAGCTGCCCTCGATGTACAGGGGATACTCTTTGATCCTGTACTGGGAGGAGGGTTGGCTCTGGCTGTGCAGGTAGACGCGGTGGTGCCCTGTCCCGTTCCTCGCAGCCAGGTTGGGCATACTCCCCGAATTGGAAGAGACCAGGTTGCCCGCCGATTTGTGCCTTTGCCTCTGCCTCTCTCTGGCTTTTGACGGGGAGTCCTCTGCCAGGGTGGAGTAGTTGGGGTTCATCTGAGCAGGGTAGTAGTGCTCAGAGCTGGAATGGCTGGTGCAGGAAGAGCAGTCGTCCATGGGGTCAGAGCCATTACTGCTACGAGTCCTTGGGGTGTAGAAATCGGGGCTCCCTGTCTCATTTTCTGAGCCGAGGAGCTTGCCTTGCGACTCCAAACTGGAGCTCCGGTGTCTAAAGTGCTGAGCTAAGCTGTGCAGTCTGGTCGGGCTGATGTCTACTGACCTGCAGGTACCAGGAAAAAAATCCAGGCTGGTAAGTCAACAGGACGAAGCACTCCCTATTCCCTTCTGCACACAAGGCCAGCTTCACAGGCAAGGGACTATGAGGGCACTGAAAACCTGGACCCCTCCAGCACTCCGTGGGGCTGCCGGCTGCAAAGCAACCTGCTTCCCCTGCCTCAGGGTTCGGGGTGATTAGGTCCTACTCCTGTTCCTCTCCAGTCTCCTTGATGGTGGCATTCAGACACCATATGGGAGATAAACCCTTGCCCAGCCCAATTCCTCTGTGGCTGGCCACCCTGGGAAAGAGCCAGTCTGGGTCTGGGGACCTCAAGCCCCGGCTTTGCTGGTGCAGCCCTGTGGCAGAGCTGTTTGAATCAGCACCATCCCTGTGCTACCAGGTTCACCTCACTCCAGCTCTGCAACTCCCGAGACCTTAGCCTCAAAGGTGGTGGGATCCCCTTGCAAGTGGCCTTTGAATGCCCTGCACAGATACAATCCACCTGGTGTGAGACAGACAGGCAGACTGCCCATACTTAGCCCAGAATGTAGCAATTTCTTCACTGGCCTTTGAAAAAGTCACCTCTGTCAAGCAGCTAGCTTTTAGCAGGGCCCAGCCATGGGTAGCATGTGTAGGACTGTCAGCAGCTGACAGCCCTTCAGGCAACCACCCCGAATCACAAGTTTTCAAGGCTCAATTCACAGCCAAGTCTGGGTGGTCTCTATTTACCCCGGTTGTTTGGAGAGCTTCAGCCATCCGTTCAAGGAGCAGGAACGCCCCGCAACGAGTCACACACCCGCGTGACGGATGGCCAAGGCCAGGGCATGCAGCTCATGAATGAGCCACAGACTGAGCAATGGTTGTTTCAAACACCCAAATGGCCCCTACCCGGTCAAGGCCACTTCTCAAGCCCTGTGCCAGGCTCATTTCTCACGCAGCTTGGCTCCAGTGTAACAAACATTGCACTCTTTAAAGGTACTCTCAGCCAAAAACTTGTAACAAACGTAACCCAGGGCCTTAATGCCTTGTATCGTCTCTGCCTGAGTCTGATGTGTTGGCACGACTCTTTGATTTATGCTGAGCTAAATGATGTTAGCACTACCCCTTCGGCAGGATACCTAACAGCACACAGCTTTGGCTCAGCTCTGCTTCCCACAGTGTCCATGGAGTTTGCCACGAGAGCAAAATAGCAATGAAGCTGAACAGTTTGTAGAAATCCTAAATTGGGCCACATCAAATCACTTCCCTTACACACTTCAGCTCTTTCCTCTCAACCCTGGGCTTATTCCACTGCCACCTGGATCCTCAGGTGGATTGCTTTATACAGGCTCTCTCTCCACATTAAGATCACACATGTGCAAACATTTTATCTATGAGAGAGAATTAACACTACCCAACATTTTGTATCAGACAGGAAAGAACATGTTAGCTCCAGCTGGATCCATAGAGGAATTTACTGCAGAATTTAGTAGTGGTACCACATCCCTTTTAAAAGCGGCATGGGGTTTGTAGCACCTATAAGCAGTCCCTGAGATGAAAGGTCCCAGTGGAAGAAAAGCTTGATTACTTTGAGAATGAGATGAGAGGTAGGATCACATTTATCTGAAGGGTATTTATCAGGATCTCAGTTCAGGAGAGATTCCCTACTGGCAACAGTACTTCAGCCTCTCATGTGAACAGGATTGGTTCGTATCCTTTTCTGAACTGGGAACTAATTAATATACTGGGCGAAAGATAAAGCAAAGAATATTTATTTCAGGGTAAGCAAGGTGAGACCGGAGCCGGGAAGACTTACCGCGTGGAGTGGACGTAGTGTGGACTGCGTACCCGTAGATCTGGCGTTGATGGCATGCTGGACTGGGAGTTCCAGTGGGGAAGGCTCCGGATGGGGCTGTTCTGCAGCGAGCTGCTCCCTCCTGCCTCGGCACAGCTCCCGGTGCTGGGGAACCGCTTGTGACTGCTGCAGAGCAAACACCCTGCTTTAGTTCCCGAGCACGAATTTGGGGAAGGGGCTCCCACACCTCTTTCCAGATCTCGGGCATGTGCCTGTGATCTCATGGGGGTGAGTGGGAGTTGGGTCAGCTGCTGCTCTGAGCTGCGTCCCAGAGCTTGTGCTTCTGCAGTAGCCGGAGGTCAAGGCCAAGCCCTGTCAAAGCCCTCAGATTATCCACCATCCTTCCTTTCTAAATGTTTTTTAAGATAACATTGAGATACCAAGCAGCAGTCATGTGGCTGCAGCCTATTTTTATGACATGCCTATTGGCCAAAACACCTAAAAGTCTCCTTTTGATAAGGGACAGCTTTGTAAATTTTGAAAGGGCTCACACCTGTCCCTCCTGAAAGCAGGAGGTATCTGTGTGATGGAGCTTCAAGATAGCTGGCTTACCTGGAATGACTGTGTGAGGAGCGTTTCTTGACCTTCTCATAGGGTTCATCCAAGGATGACTCGCTCCACATCTTGGGTTTGATGGGGGACTTGTCATAGTCATTGCGGTGGTAATGCATTTGGCGGAGGCCTTCCAGTGACTGTGGAGGAGGAGGCCTGTTGTGCAAGGGTGGCCGGGGAGGGAGTCCTTTGTGTGGGGACTGGAGAGGGGATATTGTGCTGGTGACCTGAGAATCCTCTGTGAAGAGAAGAAGGGAGAGAGGTGATGGCTGTGTGGTACCTCCAATGGCAGCACAACCCCGGGGGACACCATCACACCTCCAGAGCCTGCTTCCTTACCCTGCTTCCCCTGGTTGTGTTCAGGAGCAACCTGAACACCCAACTTTCAGAAGTGCACCGGCTGACATTCCCATTTTGGGAGGGAATGGCCAGCAAGAGCGTGTGATGCATTAAAACAACTGAAACCTTAAGAGAAAATAAGGGGGCATTCTGGGACAGTCTTTTGAAAGAATTCAGAGCAGTAACCATGGCAATACTCACTGCTCCAGGCCTGATGTCTGACTACAAGTTAGAGTCAGAGGAAACCGCTCTCAGTCCAGAGCGTTTTTGGTACTGGGAATTTTGGGTGGGTTATTACACAGAATAGTTCCTGTGTCAATCAGGAGTTCACACATCCTTCCCTGTTTCCTTCCCGCCCTCTAGAACATATAGCAGCCAACATACCATCCTCGAGAACAAGGGCATCTGAGAGGGAGCTGTCTTCACTGGCAATGTTTCCTTCTGAGGGGAAGAAAATGGAAATGTGGTCAGATGGTCCTAAGAATCACAGTGACTGAGTGCTGAACTGCACCGTGATCTTCATCCACTGAATCCTACCCTTAAGCAGTCACCCACATCTTCCTCCTCACATAGCCGAGAGGCAAGATTCCTATAAACAACTGACTCAGCCCACTCTCAGTCTCTGAGGGCAGAGCTGCAGGCCAGGTCTCTCACTAGCAGGCTGCCTTTCAAGGAGTTCCTAACTCTTTTCAATTAATGGGGATTAAGACTGAGTCACAACGGAGAGCTGAGATCCCCAGAGGATGCAAAATGGCATGGTGCCATTAGTGAGATTTATTTCTCAGGCCTTAAGGACTCTGGGTTGATCTCTGCCTTCTTAAAATGATCATCCTGTTGCTAACTACAGGCCCACACTAGGTACCAGTTTTGTGTAATTCAGGGAAATGCCTTCTGAGCATCCTCTGTAGCATCAGGAGAAGCTCTCATGTCCTCAGCATGCACACGTCTGAGCTGCCTCCCGCATCCCATGTCCTCACGGCTGTCTGTTATCCCTGACTGCGGTGCAACTTGGTACCCAGGTCACAAATACAGCAGCTCTAATCTCAGTTCCTGCTACAAAGGCACAGAGAAAAGCTCTGCAAGTCAAAGGGAAAGGGCAAAATCAGCAAGGGAGAAAGAACCACAGCAGAAAGTTAATGGATTTCATGAAAAACCAATCAACAACCCAGTAAACCATAAAGTGCCCTGAGAATTACACTGTAAAAAAAAAGAAAAAGAAAAAAAGCATTTGAACACAGAAACGACACTGCCACTACTTTGATTTTACAGATGCCTTTCAGCTAGAGAGCTCACCCCAATCTGCTAACATTAATTACATTTGTACAGCACCACTCCGGAGGAGACGTTAACAGAGCGATTTTATAGGTGAACAAAGGAGTCACAGTCTGCTTTCCTGACACACTTATAATCTACAGCCTGACACTGCTTCTTGTGCTGTGAACCAGCACATCCCTAATGCATGGCACGCAGCCCAGACACCCAGCTGACAGCACGCTGGTACAGGAGAGGACAACCCAACTGCCAGCACCCGTGGAGTCAGGAGAGGGAAGAGGAGGGAGGAGAAATCTGTGCCTCAAGCCATGAGTTCAAGGCAAGAATTTTACTCCCTGCCCTCCACAAACCCTTCAGCAATGCCATGGGCACTGAGCCCCACTTACCCTCTATGATCAGGGAGGCTCTCTGGGTTGGCTTCTTTCCAGATTTGATGCGATACTCATTGATGGCATTTTCGATTTCCTGCAGTTTCTTTAGGGCGTTCAGGTAGGATGTCTTCCTCTGTTTCTTCAGCTTTTTGCTGACGTTTGGGTCGCTCGCCAAGCGCCGTGCAGCCTCTGTGATCTGGGACTGAATGGCAAACTCCCTCTCCAGGCGCTCCAGCTCTGCCTCCTGAGGAAAGGCAAGTGGATTCTGGCTACCACCAAACTCTCCCAGCCCAGCTATGGGGAAGCTCCCCCTGAACCTGGCCAGTGGCCACCAACCAAGGCCCTCCACCAGCAAAGCATCCACGATCATGATGCTCCCCCCCATCTCAGGGCCTCCCTGAGCATACCCATCTCACCTTCATCTGCTCACACAAGTCCCTGGGAGCACAACTGGTGGAAGGGATGACCCATACAAGGAGGACATGTGTGCTCCAGCCCTAAACCTGCTGTGCTGTTTAGCTTTTCATGCAGTTCAATATGGCCTAGTTCAACAGTTCTCTACTGCTGACACATTCATCCTTTTACACCCATCTTATGGGTAACACCTGCCTCCCACCCGCTCCTTCTCCCTGTTTCCTATCTCCATATTTGAGCCCCATTTGATATCAGTGCTATGTATTGATGCAAAGCTACGGCTTTAACCCTCTTGACAGGTTTGCTTGGCACTCACCAAACTCCTTGGGGTAAAAAAGCCAAAGATGGGCTAATTCCTCCTTGCTGTATGGTGGCCAAAATCCAGGGGAGAGTATGCGCTGAAGTAATTATGGGCTGCTGCAATTGATTGTACCAGAAAATTGTCTCCTTGAGTTACAAGCCAGGAGGGTGATTTCAGAGCGAGCAGTGTGTAACAGCAAGCTTTCTGTGTACCAAAGAGGACTAGTGTCTCCAACATTAGCCTTTGCAGGGTCTCAGCTGAGTTTTTAAATGCAACCAGGTGTACCCTGGAAGCTACCTACTGATTTTTAGTTATCCTCCAAAGTCAAGGGATTTAGGCCAATTTATGCAGAAGCTGATAGAGAGCTTCCTGGTCTGCACTGGGACCCCAAGCTGTGAGGTACTTGCTAATCTGCAACAGATCTGGCTACCTTCCCCAGCTCGATGGAGTTTTTGGTGTTAGTCTGCTAGAAAGGAGAACAGAGTACACTGCAAATTAGGGAAAAAATGATGAACTTTTTTACTTCTAGTGAATGGTGGGAGTTGAGATCGCAAGCACTGACAGCCATATACTCATGGAGATCCCCATTACGCAAATTCAAATCCTTTCTCTTTGTTTAGCAGCGGCGTATGCTACAAGAGCTGATGCTGTGGGAATTAATCAGACTGAAATCGTTCTCTGAAGTTTTTATTCTGGGCTTCTGGCTTAAAAAAAATCCCTTTGCTGTCAGTGGTGAGTCCGCATTGCCTTAAATCTGTAATTATCATTTCCCTCACTTTACTGAAGACTGAACCCACCCCCCATCTTTTTAACAGATCCCTTTTTGCTTTGAAGAGTATAAGCTCTATCAGTGCCAAACTTATTAAAAGTTAATTTGACACCACGGAGTTTTAAGGCCTGGAACCTGGTTACCGCCTTCTGGCAAAATCCTTCCCAGAGTCAGGAATTACAGACCAGGTAGAGGTGATTACCAAAAAATACAATAGGACCCTTCCCTGCAAATCTTGCTCTGACAAAGCTCTTACTAAAGGTACGGAGAGTTTGATGTGAGCTGTCACTTCAGACCTTCACAGATTCAGTTCTAAATAATTCAGTACATCTTAGAAAAAACATATTAATTTTCCTTCTGGCCATAATTGTCTATTTTCTTCCAGTGAGGCCACAATAAATAAAGCCTCAGAAAATGAGGACTATCATCTGTCTTCAGATGGAAGTGCCTTGCTTCAGGTCCTTGTCACAATTGGTAATATCAGTCATGGATTTATGTGACTGGCAGTATTTCACCTTTTGTTTTAAATTGAGTTTCTAGTGCTTGCACTTGCTGAAAAGCGCATGAAAATCATCGCTGGCCTCTCTAAATGCTCTCAAACTGGCAGCCAAATAAACACAGCTCAACATCATTCTTCAAGAACAGAAATTTATGGTTTTCAACACAGTCTTAAAGTTTGACATGTGAAAAGGGAGGTAGAGAAAAGCTGAGTCATCATGTTTGGATTGCTGATGCCAAAAGGCAGAGTCCCTGCAATGGGGAGGAGCTGCTTTACTTTCATGCTCTCCCCACCTAAGCCTGCCACTGGAGTAAGGAGATTCCTCACCCGCTGGCCCCAAAAGCTGCCTTGTAGCAGTGAGATCTGGGAAGCTGGAGATCAGGTTATAACTGAGCAGCCAACAGACTGCAGGGGTTTTAGGAGTAACTCAGCTAAGCCGTGCTTCCCTTTGAAAAGCTTAATTAAATGTGCTAGTTCATGAATATTTGACTTCGGTGGAATTCCTCTCCCAGGCTCCATTGAGAACAAAACTAAAGAGCTCCAGCTGTTTATTTTTTCAGCAGAAGGAAAATGCCAACAAAACGACAAACAGTTAATTCCCTGGCTGAACGGAGCCTTAAACCGCACAGTCACACCAGCTTCAGTCTCTCCTCTTACAAAAATAAAAAAGAAACTCAAGACTGGAATATACACAAGTGTCTTGAGACAAATGCGTCTCTGCAGACAATAGCTTTTCTGTGAATCCGGTCCCGCCTTACAGCTGCTGCAGGCCTGTTTTCACAGCCACGGTTCAGGGCACTGACCCAGCACATTGTGGGAGCAAGGGAAGAGAACAAACACTCCCTGGCAAACTTAGAAAAACATAATTCCAACTCCCCATAGGTAGGGACGAAAGCTCTTTTGTTTAAGGACTGGGGAGCAAAATGCTTTCATCTTGCCATTGCAGGGCTAAGATGGATAATAGTGATGCTTTTCTCCCCGTTAGGGGAGATCTGAATTCGGATTGCTACTGAAGCAGAAAGAAGTGGCTGTTTGCAGTAACAACACTGGGCAGCAGCAGGGCTCAGATGGCTCAAGGCGCTCCTGATGCGCTCCCTACTCAGACAAGTCACTGCACTTGGTCACCAGAGCGCTTGGACTGTCATGGTCCAGTTGGTCACCCAGGCTATTTCTGTTACCTCTAGCAAAGCCAGGGCTGAACTTTGAGGGTTTAACCTTTACTCCGAGTCTGAACTAAGGGCACCAACTCTCTCATTGTTTCCGTGTTCTGATGGATTTAAAAAAAAAAAAGGCACCATGACCAACTACAGTTATTTAAAACAAAAATGACTGTAAGACTGATGGTTCCTATGTGATGCACGCTGGACGTCTTGGAGACCCGAGGAGGGGACACGGGGCTGGAAGGGAAGGGCACAGCCTCACCTCTCCCTTAGGCAGGATTTTCTGCTCATCCAGTTTAAAGGCAGTTCCTATTCTTCTCCTTACAATAGGTGGCTCCTCCCCAGGATCTAGGGGGTATTCTCGTGGCAGCTTTCCTGTGAGCTCCTGTAAGCAGAAAATGCTGTTAGTGATCTGGGAAATCCTGCAGCAGAGCAAAGCACACCACCGCTCTTGAACTGTGGCTGTAAAATGACAGGCGTTCATTAACGACATCTCCAGTTCAGCCAGCTGATAAACATACAGGTGAGCACCCAGCCCTGCAAACTCCTCCCAGGACCTGACATTGAGGGTGGGGAACTGTTCTTTAATCTGTGCATGAATACAGAATTTTGTGGCCTGCCCAAGGCAGGTCTATAGGTGTTGCCCATCCCTAAGGCGTTGGAGCCTACGGCTGAACAGACTGCAGCACACATGCTTTCATCTCTGCTGCAGGGTAAGCAGGAAAGAAGAGCTTCTATCTGCTGAGCTACTTCTCAGAAGGGGGTGAGCAGATCCAAGAGCCTTCACGCAGGATGCAGGTCTGCTGAGTCAGAAAGCCCCACTGGCAACAGCCGTGCAGGTTATGACCCGCACAGAAAAACATTCCCACCTGATTCATGATGTGTCTGAGAGGAATGCAGTGAAAATGGTCACTAAAAGCGGTGCCTGGTACCTCATTACCTGTCTGATAACACTTCATGTATCAGAGCCCCTTCCAAACCCCGGTGATGTCATGGCAGGTTTGGAGCAATAGTAGATGATGCTTTGTCAGAGTGATGGGGTCATTTGCAAAGATTTGTTCAAAATCTGAAGCAAACCTCACAGAACTGAGGAATATCTGGAACACAGGAAGCAGCAAGCGCCAATATTGATGTTAATGCTGTGGTTTTTTTTTTTCCCCTGGACTACACAATGCAGCCACACATTATCTGAATTGAAGGCATTCAAATGCCTACAGAAAAAGGCAGGAGCCTCACTGCGAGCACAACCCAGACTCCTTGTACTTGAAAGTCTCCCCATGAAGGACAAAAGGCTTTTGTGCTCCTTAGCATCAGCCTTGAGAGGATCCAGCTGGCAGAGTAACCTAAATCATCTCATCTGAATCCCAAAGAACAGCAGCTGACCTTAATGCGAGTGTGCAGTTCAGGCCCCTGCCTGCCCTGGCCTCTCCCCAGCTCCCTAATGGGGTTTTTCTTTCTACTCTTTTCAGGTCACTAGGAAACAAGGACTTGGCCTTTTCAAATCCTTTCTTTAAGCAGCTCCCAGAAAAATGGGTTTGAAGCTCTGTGCCGACGTGCACAACGCCCTTTTGCGAGAGGCACTGTTGCAGTATCTCATGAGTCCCATTCCGTGTTGCCCCTCCAGCCCCGTGGGGTTATTTCAGCTTTTCTTCTGTAACGCGTTCCTTCTAGTGTGATGTGGCTCTAAGCACTGCATCAAGACACAGACTCCTATATCCTTTCCTGAGGTAAACTAGGATATTTTCTTTATAACCCCTAATTTAATATGAAGCAGGGCAGTG